>NC_060191.1:69174032-69186532 GCF_021184085.1 Oncorhynchus gorbuscha | reverse complement strand
CCTATTTTGCCAGCACTGATGCCTTGTTAATATAGCAGGTAGGCTAGAAGTAAAGAGCGTTGGGCCTCTAACCAAAAGGTCCAGGACTGATGCCTTGTTAATATAGCAGGTAGGCTAGAAGTAAAGAGCATTGGTAAAGAGCATTTTTAATCCCCGAGCTGTCGAGGTGAAAAAACTGCCCGTGTGCCCTTGAGCAAGGGCCTTAACCCTAATTGCTCCTGTAAGTCACTCTGGATAAGAGCGTTTGATAAATTGCTTAAATTTATATTTGAGTGAGAACGACTAACAAAATCAATGGGGGCCCCTGTGTATGTGCCTGGTTGGGTATTTGGCCATGATTACTACAAGTTTAGATAGCTGGCTGTCACCCCCTCACCTTCATCACTAACTTCTCACCCTCTCACCTTCATCACTACCTCACCCTCTTACCTTCATCACTACCTTCTCACCCTCTCACCTTCATCACTACCTTCTCACCCTCTCAACTTCATCACTACCTTCTCCCCCTCTCTCACCTTCATCACTACCTTATCACCCCCTCACCTTCATCACTACCTTCTCACCCTCTCCACTTCATCACTACCTTCTCACCCTCTCACCTTCATCACTACCTTCTCACCCTCTCACCTTCATCACTACCTTCTCACCCTCCCACCTTCAGCACTACCTTCTCACCCTCTCACCTTCATCACTACCTTCTCACCCTCATCACTACCTTCTCACCCTCTCACCTTCATCACTACCTTCTCACCCTCTCACCTTCATCACTACCTTCTCACCCTCCCACCTTCAGCACTACCTTCTCACCCTCTCACCTTCATCACTACCCTCTCACCTTCATCACTACCTTCTCACCCTCTCACCTTCATCACTACCTTCTCACCCTCTCACCTTCATCACTACCTTCTCACCCTCTCACCTTCATCACTACCTTCTCACCCTCTCACCTTCATCACTACCCTCTCACCTTCATCACTTCCTTCTCACCCTCTCACCTTCATCACTACCTTCCCACCCTCTCACCTTCATCACTACCTTCTCACCCTCTCACCTTTATCACTACCTTCTCACCCTCTCACCTTCATCACTACCTTCTCACCCTCTCACCTTCATCACTACCTTCTCACCCTATCACCTTCATCACTACCTTCTCCCCCTCTCTCACCTTCATCACTACCTTCTCACCCTATCACCTTCATCACTACCTTCTCACCCTCTCACCTTCATCACTACCTTCTCACCCTATCACCTTCATCACTACCTTCTCACCCTCTCATCTTCATCACTACCTTCTCACCCTCTCACCTTCATCACTACCTTCTCACCCTATCACCTTCATCACTACCTTCTCACCCTCTCACCTTCATCACTACCTTCTCCCCTCTCACCTTCATCACTACCTTCTCACCCTCTCACCTTCATCACTACCTTCTCCCCCTCTCACCTTCATCACTACCTTCTCACCCTATCACCTTCATCACTACCTTCTCCCCCTCTCTCACCTTCATCACTACCTTCTCACCCTCTCACCTTCATCACTACCTTCTCACCCTCTCAACTTCATCACTACCTTCTCACCCTCTCACCTTCATCACTACCTTCTCACCTTCTCACCCCACCTAAAGCCATCGACACAAGGAAGTGTTTAATCCAATTCCGGGAAGCATGAATCATTTTGGAGAAACTGTGATTGATGGATGGATTGTTGGAGAGAAGAGATGAGGGGGGAGAAAGAGTGATGGTACAGCGAGGGAGTGATAGAGAAAGAGAGAGAGAGAGAGAGCCAGAGAGATTGAGAGAGAGAGAGAGACAGACAGACAGACAGACAGACAGACAGACAGAGAAAGAGAGAGACAGAGAGAGAGAGATAGAGAGACAGAGAGAGAGAGAGAGAGAGAGAGAGAGAGAGAGAGAGAGAGAGAGAGAGAGAGAGAGAGAGAGAGAGAGAGAGAGAGAGAGAGAGAGAGAGAATGAGAGAATGAGAAGAGAGAGAGAGAATGAGAAGAGAGAGAGAGAGAGAATGAGAAGAGAGAGAGAAAGAGAATGAGAAGAGAGAGAGAGAGAATGAGAGACAGAGACAGAGACAGAGACAGAGACAGAGACAGAGACAGAGACAGAGACAGAGACAGAGACAGAGACAGAGACAGAGACAGAGAGAGAGAGATGTGGTTCTGTAGGAGAGCGTCATCATACAGGCTAGTCACGAAGTCATCAGTAGGCGTCACTCTGACCCCATTACCACCAACTCTTTGGGAAACACACACACACCAACTGCTCTGGAAAGAGCGGAGCAAACACACACCGACACACACACACATATTCACACACTGCTTGGGACAAAACATCAGAACCCTTCAAAAAGGGCAATGACAGGATGAAGAGACCAGGGGGGAAGGTGGCACAAACATGTAATGGTAGAGGGTGAGTAGGGAAAGGTACGTATGGTTGACATAAATGTATAGACACACAGCAGAAAAGAGGTAGAAGGGAGGGAGAAGAAGATAGAGAAGGGTATGAAGAGAGAGAAGGGAGGGAGAAGAAGATAGAGAAGGGTATGAAGAGAGAGAAGGGAGGGAGAAGAAGATAGAGAAGGGTATTATGGAGAGAGAGAGGGGAGGGAGAAGAAGATAGAGAAGGGTATGGAGAGAGAAGGGAGAGAGAAGAAGATAGAGAAGGGTATGGAGAGAGAGAAGGGAGGGAGAAGATAGAGAAGGGTATGGAGAGAGAGAAGGGAGGGAGAAGAAGATAGAAACGGGTATGGGGTATGGAGAGAGAGAAGGGAGGGAGAAAATAGAGAAGGGTATGGAGAGAGAGAAGGGAGGGAGAAGAAGATAGAGAAGGGTATTATGGAGAGAGAGAAGGGAGGGAGAAGAAGATAGAGAAGGGTATTATGGAGAGAGAGAAGGGAGGGAGAAGAAGATAGAGAAGGGTATGGAGAGAGAGAAGGGAGAGAGAAGAAGATAGAGAAGGGTATGGAGAGAGAGAAGGGAGAGAGAAGAAGATAGAGAAGGGTATGGAGAGAGAGAGGGGAGGGAGAAGAAGATAGAGAAGGGTATGGAGAGAGAAGGGAGAGAGAAGAAGATAGAGAAGGGTATGGAGAGAGAGAAGGGAGGGAGAAGAAGATAGAGAAGCGTATGGAGAGAGAGAGGGGAGGGAGAAGAAGATAGAGAAGGGTATGGAGAGAGAGAAGGGAGAGAGAAGAAGATAGAGAAGGGTATGGAGAGAGAGAAGGGAGGGAGAAGAAGATAGAGAAGGGTATGGAGAGAGAGAAGGGAGGGAGAAGAAGATAGAGAAGGGTATTATGGAGAGAGAGAAGGGAGGGAGAAAATAGAGAAGGGTATGGAGAGAGAGAAGGGAGGGAGAAGAAGATAGAGAAGGGTATTATGGAGAGAGAGAGAAGGGAGGGAGAAGAAGATAGAGAAGGGTATTATGGAGAGAGAGAAGGGAGGGAGAAGAAGATAGAGAAGGGTATGGAGAGAGAGAAGGGAGAGAGAAGAAGATAGAGAAGGGTATGGAGAGAGAGAAGGGAGAGAGAAGAAGATAGAGAAGGGTATGGAGAGAGAGAAGGGAGGGAGAAGAAGATAGAGAAGGGTATGGAGAGAGAGAAGGGAGAGAGAAGAAGATAGAGAAGGGTATGGAGAGAAGGGAGGGAGAAGAAGATAGAGAAGCGTATGGAGAGAGAGAGGGGAGGGAGAAGAAGATAGAGAAGGGTATGGAGAGAGAGAAGGGAGAGAGAAGAAGATAGAGAAGGGTATGGAGAGAGAGAAGGGAGGGAGAAGATAGAAGATAGGAGAAGGGGATGGAGAGAGAGAAGGGAGGAGAGAAGAAGATAGAGAAGGGTATTATGGAGAGAGAGAAGGGAGGGAGAAGAAGATAGAGAAGGGTATGGAGAGAGAGAAGGGAGAGAGAAGAAGATAGAGAAGGGTATGGAGAGAGAGAAGGGAGAAGAAGATAGAGAAGATAGAGAAGGACATCCTTGTTTAGGGAGAAAAACACTTAAAGGGATGGTGTAGATAGAGAAGGGTATTAGGGTGGAGAGAGAGAGAGAGGGAGGGAGAAGAAGATAGAGAAGGGTATGGAGAGAGAGAAGGGAGAGAGAAGAAGATAGAGAAGGGTATGGAGAGAGAGAAGGGAGAGAGAAGAAGATAGAGAAGGGTATGGAGAGAGAAGGGAGGGAGAAGAAGATAGAGAAGCGTATGGAGAGAGAGAGGGGAGGGAGAAGAAGATAGAGAAGGGTATGAAGAGAGAGAAGGGAGAGAGAAGAAGATAGAGAAGGGTATGGAGAGAGAGAAGGGAGGGAGAAGAAGATAGAGAAGGGTATGGAGAGAGAGAACCATCCATTTCAGACATCCTTGTTTAGGTCCAGAGCATCAAAACACTTAAAGGGATGGTGTAGATATTCTTTATGAATCTTTATGAATCTTGCAGTATCGTTGGATCCACACAAAATGCTCTTAGTCCAGGGTATGGGCATCTCTCCACCCAGGGTATGGAGAGAGAGAAGGGAGGGAGAAGAAGATAGAGAAGGGTATGGAGAGATAGAAGGGAGGGAGAAGAAGATAGAGAAGGGTATGGAGAGAGAGAAGGGAGAGAGAAGAAGATAGAGAAGGGTATGGAGAGAGAGAAGGGAGGGAGAAGAAGATAGAGAAGGGTATGGAGAGAGAGAGGGGAGGGAGAAGAAGATAGAGAAGGGTATGGAGAGAGAGAAGGGAGGGAGAAGAAGATAGAGAAGGGTATGGAGAGAGAGAAGGGAGAGAGAAGAAGATAGAGAAGGGTATGGAGAGAGAGAAGGGAGGGAGAAGAAAATAGAGAAGGGTATGGAGAGAGAGAAGGGAGGGAGAAGAAGATAGAGAAGGGTATGGAGAGAGAGAAGGGAGGGAGAAGAAGATAGAGAAGGGTATGGAGAGAGAGAAGGGAGGGAGAAGAAGATAGAGAAGGGTATTATGGAAAGAGAGAAGGGAGGGAGAGGATAAGGATGATGCGGGTAGCCCTTCTCCCTATTAACCTTCCTGTCAGCCCTGTAGCCATGAGCCATGCATCACCCTTACTACTGCTACTGCTGCAGGCCAGACAGGTCTGGGAGGGGGAAAGGGGAGGAAGAGGAGAGAGAGATAGGACAGGGGACTGAGCCAGGTCTGGGAGGGGGAAAGGGGAGGAAGAGGAGAGAGAGAGATAGGACAGGGGCCAGAGACAGGTCTGGGAGGGGGAAAGGGGAAGAAGAGGAGAGAGAGAGATATGACAGGGGACTGAGCCAGGTCTGGGAGGGGGGAAGGGAGGAAGAGGAGAGAGAAAGAGAGAGAGAGAGGGAGAGAGAGAGAGAGAGATAGAGAGAGTGTACAGGGCATAGAGAGGTCTGTGAGGGGGAAAGGGAGGAAGATGAGAGATAGATAGGAAAGGGGACAGAGATAGGTCTGTGAGGGGTAAAAGAGAGGATTTTTTTATTTTACCTTTATTTAACTAGGCAAGTCAGTAAAGAACAAATTCTTATTTTCAATGACGGCCTAGGAACAGTGGGTTAACTGCCTGTTCAGGGGCAGACCGACAGATTTGTGCCTTGTCAGCTCGGGGATTTCAACTTGCAACCTTCCGGTTACTTGCCCAACACTCTAACCACTAGGCTACGCTAGAGGACGGAGAGAGATAGGAAAGGGGACAGAGATAGGTATGGGAGGGGGGAAGGGAGGAAGAAGAGAGAGAGATAGGAAAGGGGACAGAGATAGGTATGGGAGGGGTAAAAGGGAGGAAGAGGAGAGAGAGATAGGAAAGGGGACAGAGATAGGTATGGGAGGGGGAAGGGAGGAAGAGGAGAGAGAGATAGGAAAGGGGACAGAGATAGGTATGTGAGGGTTAAAGGGAGGAAGAGGAGAGAGAGATAGGAAAGGGACAGAGATAGGTATGTGAGGGGTAAAGGGAGGAAGAAGAGAGAGAGATAGGAAAGGGGACAGAGATAGATATGGGAGGGGGAAGGGAGGAAGAGGAGAGAGAGATAGGAAAGGGGACAGAGATAGGTATGTGAGGGGGGAAGGGAGGAAGAGGAGAGAGAGATAGGAAAGAGGACAGAGATAGGTATGTGAGGGGGGAAGGGAGGAAGAGGAGAGAGAGATAGGAAAGGGGACAGAGATAGGTATGTGAGGGGGGAAGGGAGGAAGAGGAGAGAGAGAGAGAAAAAGAAGGATGACAGGGCCTTTTATGAGAGGATAAGGGTTAGGGAGAAAGAGAGGGGCGGAGAGGGACAGAGAGAGGGAGAGAGCTGCCTGTCTTCTCATTGTCCCTAGGGGAATTAAGAAAGAGAGCCTCTTATGAGACTGCAAATCCATATTCCCCTCGTCATTCTGTCTACGTCCCTCTAGCTCTCTCTCTCTCTCTCTTTCTCTCCTCTCCTCTCTCTCCTCTCTCTCTCAATATCACTCCTCTCTCTCTCCTCTCTCTCTCAATATCACTCCTCTCTCTCAATCTCTCCTTTGCTCTCTCTCTCAATCTTAATCTCTCTCTCTCTCTCACCCTGTCTCTCTCTATCACTCCCTCGCTGTACCATCACTCCTTCTCCCTCCCCATCTTCACTCCCCTTTCTCCCCCCTCCTCTCTTCTCTCCAACAATCCATCCATCCATCAATCACAGTTTCTCCAAAATGATTCATGCTTCCTGGAATATTACTCAATTAAAGCAGTTAAACATGGCCATACATCAGACAGTTAAAAATAGAACCAAGGCCTAATCATATCCCCCTCCTCCTGTCCTCTTTTCTTCTCCCTGTCAATCTCCCTCATCCCCTCCTCAACACACTGGGAGATATGGGTGGGGTATTGGGAGAGAAGGAGAGAGGTAAAGAGGGAGAGAAGGAGAGAGGGAAATAGGGAGAGGAGAGAGAGAATTAAAGAGGGAGACAAGGAGAAGGGTAAAGAGGGAGAGAAGGAGAGAGATAGGGAGAGGAGAGAGAGGTAAAGAGGGAGAGAAGGAGAGAGGGAAATAGGGAGAGGAGAGAGAGAGTTAAAGAGGGAGACAAGGAGAGAGGTAAAGAGGGAGAGAAGGAGAGAGATAGGGAGAGGAGAGAGAGAGGTAAAGAGGGAGACAAGGAGAGAGGTAAAGAGGGAGAGAAGGAGAGAGATAGGGAGAGGAGAGAGAGAGGTAAAGAGGGAGACAAGGAGAGAGGTAAAGAGGGAGAGAAGGAGAGAGGGAAATAGGGAGAGGAGAGAGAGAGTTAAAGAGGGAGACAAGGAGAGAGGTAAAGAGGGAGAGAAGGAGAGAGGTAAAGAGGGAGAGAAGGAGAGAGTGAAATAGGGAGAGGAGAGAGAGAGGTAAAGAGGGAGAGAAGGAGAGAGTGAAATAGGGAGAGGAGAGAAGGAGAGAGTGAAATAGGGAGAGGAGAGAGAGAGGTAAAGAGGGAGACAAGGAGAGAGGTAAAGAGGGAGAGAAGGAGAGAGTGAAATAGAGAGAGGAGAGAGGTAAAGAGGGAGAGAAGGAGAGAGTGAAATAGGGAGAGGAGAGAGAGAGTTAAAGAGAGAGACAAGGAGAGAGGTAAAGAGGGAGACAAGGAGAGAGGTAAAGAGGGAGAGAAGGAGAGAGGGAAATAGGGAGAGAGGGAGAGAGGGAAATAGGGAGAGAGGGAGAGAGTGAAATAGGGAGAGGAGAGAGAGAATTAAAGAGGGAGACAAGGAGAGAGGTAAAGAGGGAGAGAAGGAGAGAGGTAAAGAGGGAGAGGAGAGATAGAATTAAAGAAAGAGGGAGACAAGGAGAGAGGTAAAGAGGGAGAGAAGGAGAGAGTGTAATAGGGAGAGGAGAGAGAGGTTAAAGAGGGAGAGAAGGAGAGAGTGAAATAGGGAGAGGAGAGAGAGAATTAAAGAGGGAGACAAGGAGAGAGGTAAAGAGGGAGAGAAGGAGAGAGTGAAAGAGGGAGAGGAGAGAGAGAGGTAAAGAGGGAGAGAAGGAGAGAGTGAAAGAGGGAGAGGAGAGAGAGAGGTAAAGAGGGAGACAAGCGGGTTGTATTTGACCTTGCCGGTACCCACTGTAAGTACTGTACCTACTGTAACTAATGTATCTACTGTAAGTACTGTACCCACTGTAAGTACTGTACCCACTGTAAGTACTGTATCTACTGTAAGTACTGTACCCACTGTAAGTACTGTACCTACTGTAACTAATGTATCTACTGTAAGTACTGTACCCACTGTAAGTACTGTACCTACTGTAACTAATGTATCTACTGTAAGTACTGTACCCACTGTAAGTACTGTACCTACTGTAAGTACTGTACCTACTGTAAGTACTGTACCTACTGTAAGTACTGTACCCACTGTAAGTACTGTACCTACTGTAGCCAATGTAACTATATCTTCTGTAACTAACCTATGGTAACTAGTGTAACTACTGTACCTACAGTACCTACTGTGTCTACTGTAACTAATGTACCTACCATACCTACTGTACCTACTGTAACTAATGTATCTACTGTAACTAATGTATCTACTGTAACTACTGTACCTACTGTATCTACTTTACCCAATGTAACAATATCTACTGTAACTACTGTGACTACTGTACCTACTGTAACTAATGTACCTACTGTAACTAATGAACCTACTGTAACTAAAGAACCTACGGTAACTACTGTAACTACTGTACCTACTGTAACTAATGTATCTACTGTAACTACTGTACCTACTGTAACTAATGTACCTACTGTAACTAATGTACCTACTGTAACTAATGTATATACAGTAACTACTGTAACTACTGTAACTACTGTATCTATGGTAACTAATGTACCTACTGTATCTAGAGTAACTAATGTACCTACTATAACTGCTGTATCTACTGTAACTACTGTAACTACTGTAACTAATGTACCTACTGTATCTACTATATCTACTGTATCTACTGTAACTACTGTAACTACTGTAACTAATGTACCTAGTGTAACTAATGTACCTACTGTTTCTACTGTATCTACTGTAACTACTGTTACTAATGTACCTACTGTATCTACTATATCTACGGTAACTAATGTACCTACTGTATCTACTGTATCTACTGTAACTACTGTTACTAATGTACCTACTGTATCTACTGTAACTAATGTAACTACTGTAACTAATGTTCCTACTGTATCTACTGTATCTACTGTAACTACTGTTACTAATGTACCTACTGTATCTACTATATCTATGGTAACTAATGTACCTACTGTATCTACTGTATCTACGGTAACTAATGTACCTACTGTATCTACTGTATCTACTGAACTACTGTTACTAATGTACCTACTGTATCTACTATATCTACTGTAACTAATGTACCTACTGTATCTAATGTATCTACTGTAACTACTGTAACTAATGTACCTACTGTAACTACTATATCTACTGTAACTAATGTACCTACTGTATCTACTATATCTACTGTAACTAATGTACCTACTATATCTACTGTATCTACTATATCTACTGTAACTAATGTACCTACTATATCTACTGTATCTACTGTATCTACTATATCTACTGTAACTAATGTACCTACTGTATCTACTATATCTACTGTAACTAATGTACCTACTATATCTACTGTATCTACTGTATCTACTGTAACTAATGTACCTACTGTATCTACTGTATCTACTGTAACTACTGTAACTACTGTATCTACTGTAACTACTGTTACTAATGTACCTACTGTATCTAGTATATCTACGGTAACTAATGTACCTACTATATCTACTGTATCTACTGTATCTACTATATCTACTGTAACTAATGTACCTACTGTATCTACTGTAACTAATATACCTACTGTATCTACTGTAACTAATGTACCTACTGTATCTACTGTATCTACTGTAACTAATGTACTTACTGTATCTACTGTAACTAATGTATCTACTGTAACTAATATACCTACTGTATCTACTGTACCTACTGTAACTAATATACCTACTGTATCTACTGTAACTAATGTATCTACTGTATCTACTGTAACTAATGTATCTACTGTATCTACTGTAACTAATATACCTACTGTATCTACTGTACCTACTGTAACTAATATACCTACTGTATCTACTGTAACTAATGTATCTACTGTATCTACTGTAACTGATATACCTACTGTATCTACTGTACCTACTGTAACTAATATACCTACTGTATCTACTGTAACTAATGTATCTACTGTATCTACTGTAACTAATATACCTACTGTATCTACTGTACTTACTGTAACTAATATACCTACTATATCTACTGTAACTAATGTATCTAATGTAACTAATATACCTACTGTATCTACTGTAACTAATGTATCTAATATACCTACTGTATCTACTGTATACTAACTAATATACCTACTGTAACTAACTAATGTATCTACTGTATCTACTGTAACTAATATACCTACTGTATCTACTGTACCTACTGTAACTAATGTACCTACTGTATCTACTATATCTATGGTAACTAATGTACCTAATGGAACTACTGTACCTACGGTAACTAATGTACCTACTATATCTACTGTATCTACTGTATCTACTGTAACTAATGTACCTACTGTATCTACTGTATCTACTGTAACTACTGTAACTACTGTATCTACTGTAACTACTGTTACTAATGTACCTACTGTATCTAGTATATCTATGGTAACTAATGTACCTACTATATCTACTGTATCTACTGTATCTACTATATCTACTGTAACTAATGTACCTACTGTATCTACTGTATCTACTGTAACTAATGTACCTACTGTATCTACTGTAACTAATGTATCTACTGTAACTAATATACCTACTGTATCTACTGTACCTACTGTAACTAATATACCTACTGTACCTTCTGTAACTAATGTATCTACTGTATCTACTGTAACTAATGTATCTACTGTATCTACTGTAACTAATATACCTACTGTATCTACTGTACCTACTGTAACTAATATACCTACTGTATCTACTGTAACTAATGTATCTACTGTATCTACTGTAACTGATATACCTACTGTATCTACTGTACCTACTGTAACTAATATACCTACTGTATCTACTGTAACTAATGTATCTACTGTATCTACTGTAACTAATATACCTACTGTATCTACTGTACCTACTGTAACTAATGTACCTACTGTATCTACTATATCTATGGTAACTAATGTACCTAATGGAACTACTGTACCTACGGTAACTAATGTACCTACTGTATCTACTGTAACTAATGTACCTACTGTTACTAATACACCTACTGTATCTACAATATCTACGGTAACAAATGTAACTACTGTATCTTCTGTATCTAAAGTAACTACTGTATCTACTGTAACTAATGTACCCACTGTAACTAATGGACCTACTGTAACTAATGTACCTACTGTATCTACTGTATCTACTGTATCTACTGTAACTAATGTACCTACTGTATCTACTGTATCTACTGTAACTACTGTTACTAATGTACCTACTGTATCTACTGTAACTAATGTACTCACTGTAACTAATGTACCTACTGTAACTAATGTACCTACTGTATCTAAAGTAACAACTGTATCTACTGTAACTAATGTACCTACTGTATCTACTGTATCTACTGTAACTAATGTACCTACTGTATCTACTGTATCTACGGTAACTAATGCACCTACTGTATCTACTATATCTACTGTATCTACTGTAACTAATGTACCTACTGTATCTACTGTATCTACTGTAACTAATGTACTCACTGTAACTAATGTAACTACTGTAACTAATGTACCTACTGTATCTAAAGTAACAACTGTATCTACTGTAACTAATGTACCTACTGTATCTACTGTATCTACTGTATCTACTGTAACTAATGTACCTACTGTATCTACTGTATCTACGGTAACTAATGCACCTACTGTATCTACTATATCTACTGTATCTACTGTATCTACTGTAACTAATGTACCTACTGTATCTACTGTATCTACGGTAACTAATGCACCTACTGTATCTACTATATCTACTGTATCTACTGTAACTAATGTACCTACTGTATCTACTGTATCTACTGTAACTAATGTATCTACTGTATCTACTGTAACTAATATACCTACTGTATCTACTGTACCTACTGTAACTAATATACCTACTGTATCTACTGTAACTAATGTATCTACTGTATCTACTGTAACTGATATACCTACTGTATCTACTGTACCTACTGTAACTAATATACCTACTGTATCTACTGTAACTAATGTATCTACTGTATCTACTGTAACTAATATACCTACTGTATCTACTGTACTTACTGTAACTAATATACCTACTATATCTACTGTAACTAATGTATCTACTGTACCTACTGTAACTAATATACCTACTGTATCTACTGTAACTAATGTATCTACTGTATCTACTGTAACTAATATACCTACTGTATCTACTGTACCTACTGTAACTAATGTACCTACTGTATCTACTATATCTATGGTAACTAATGTACCTAATGGAACTACTGTACCTACGGTAACTAATGTACCT
>NC_060191.1:69134032-69164032 GCF_021184085.1 Oncorhynchus gorbuscha | reverse complement strand
CTGGGGACAGCAAGGAGTCATCATGTCAGGTAGTCCTGGGGCATGGTCCTAGGGCTCAGGTCCTCCGAGAGAGAGAAAGAAAGAGAGAAGGAGAGAATTAGAGAACGCACACTTAGATTCACACAGGACACCGAATAGGACAGGAGAAGTACTCCAGATAAACAAACTGACCCTAGCCCCCCGACACATAAACTACTGCAGCATAAATACTGGAGGCTGAGACAGGAGGGGTCAGGAGACACTGTGGCCCCATCCGAGGACACCCCCGGACAGGGCCAAACAGGAAGGATATAACCCCACCCACTTTGCCAAAGCACAGCCCCCACACCACTAGAGGGAAATCTTCAACCACCAACTTACCATCCTGAGACAAGGCCGAGTATAGCCCACAAAGATCTCCGACACGGTACAACCCAAGGGGGGAACCCAGACAGGCCGACCACAACAGTGAATCAACCCACCCAGGTGACGCACCCCCCCCCCAGGGACGGCACGAGAGAGCCCCAGCAAGCCAGTGACTCAGCCCCCGTAACAGGGTAGAGGCAGAGAATCCCAGTGGAAAGAGGGGAACCGGCCAGGCAGAGACAGCAAGGGCGGTTCGTTGCTCCAGAGCCTTTCCGTTCACCTTCCCACTCCTGGGCCAGACTACACTCAATCATATGACCCACTGAAGAGATGAGTCTTCAGTAAAGACTTAAAGGTTGAGACCGAGTTTGCGTCTCTGACATGGGTAGGCAGACCGTTCCATAAAAATGGAGCTCTATAGGAGAAAGCCCTGCCTCCAGCTGTTTGCTTAGAAATTCTAGGGACAATTAGGAGGCCTGCGTCTTGTGACCGTAGCGTACGTGTAGGTATGTACGGCAGGACCAAATCAGAGAGGTAGGTAGGAGCAAGCCCATGTAATGCTTTGTAGGTTAGCAGTAAAACCTTGAAATCAGCCCTTGCTTTGACAGGAAGCTAGTGTAGAGAGGCTAGCACTGGAGTAATATGATCAAATTTTTTGGTTCTAGTCAGGATTCTAGTTTATTTAGTGCTTTATCCGGGTAGCCGGAAAACAGAGCATTGCAGTAGTCTAACCTAGAAGTGACAAAAGCATGGATTAATTTTTCTGCATCATTTTTGGACAGTTTCTGATTTTTGCAATGTTACGTAGATGGAAAAAAGCTGTCCTCGAAATGGTCTTGATATGTTCTTCAAAAGAGAGATCAGGGTCCAGAGTAACGCCGAGGTCCTTCACAGTTTTATTTGAGACGACTGTACAACCATTAAGATTAATTGTCAGATTCAACAGAAGATCTCTTTGTTTCTTGGGACCTAGAACAAGCATCTCTGTTTTGTCCGAGTTTAATAGTAGAAAGTTTGCAGCCATCCACTTCCTTATGTCTGAAACACATGCTTCTAGCGAGGGCAATTTCTAGCGAGGACAATTATTACTCCTCCACCAAACTTTACAGTTGGCGCTATGCATTGGGGCAGGTAGCGTTCGCCTGGCATCCGCCAAACCCAGATTCTTCAGTCAGACTGCCAAATGGTGAAGCGTGATTCATCACTCCAGAGAACGTGTTTCCACAGCTCCGGAGTCCAATGGTGAACTTCACACCACTCCTGCCGACGCTTAGCATGGTGACCTTAGGCTAGGCCATGGAAACCCAACAAAGAGCTATGTTGCTGACGTTGCTTCCAGAGGCAGTTTGGAACTCGGTAGTGAGTGTTGCAACTGAGGACAGACGATTTGTAACGCGCTTCGGGCTTCAGCACTCGCCGGGTCCAGAGGTGTGGCTGAAATAGACGAATCCACTCATTTGTATATATAGTGTAGCTACACACTCACACACACACACATTGACACACCACCTCACCAGCATGCAACAGAACAACACAGACTAGTACAGACTCAGTGTTAACCAACAAGATACAGCCAAGATCAGCTCAAAGTCAGCAGGGGTGGCAGGCAGCCTAGTGGTTAGAGTGTAGAGGTGGCAGGTAGCCTAGTGGTTAGAGTGTAGAGGAGGCAGGTAGCCTAGTGGTTAGAGTGTAGAGGAGGCAGGTAGCCTAGTGGTTAGAGTGTAGAGGAGGCAGGTAGCCTAGTGGTTAGAGTGTAGAGGAGGCAGGCAGCCTAGTGGTTAGAGTGTAGAGCAGGGGTGTCAAAGTCAAATGGACGGAGGGCCAAATTAAAAATTTAGCTACAAGCCGAGGGCCGGACTGTTCGAATGTTCATTGAAAATTTTTTAAATGACGCATATAGTCTAGTGAACCTAATTGAACCTACTGAAAACCTAACAAATATATTCCAATATGATCAGATAAATAAAGCAATATTTTATTATGGCTCTGTCAGTAATCTTTAATTTTCAACAGACACAAAAGACAAATTTCCTTTATATAAAAATCCCCATAACATGAACATTAAATGAAAGAAACCGGTATTCAAGGCACCATCAGTAGCCTATATTTTCTATTTTAGCAAAAGTGGGCTAAATTTACTTCAAAGAAAAAAACAATAATAGCAATTTTCTATCATCCACTCAACTGAAATATTTTAAAAATATAATTGGATTGAAATACAATAAAATAAAGTGCAAAAATCTATTAATCAAAAACAACACTTTGTTTAAGGAGAAGTAACATGCAGTGAAAACAAATATTAAACTTTAACTTTTAAACTTGAACTGAGTAAAAACTCTAAATATGTGATTGCACAGTAATGTTCACTTGTTTGAGGTTGAGGGTGATACTTGGTGGTGTCCCATCTTTTCCACAAGTTCATCAATGTTCGGGGTAAGGCTCTGAGCTGAGGAAATCCTCAGAATTGAGTGGAGGTGTTCAGCAGTAAGTCGACTTCTGTGTGATGTTTTGTTCAAGTTCATCAAAGAAAACAGTTGTTCACACAGGTATGTGCTGCCAAACATAGACAACGTTTGAGCAGCCTGGATGCGCAGCTGGGGCATTGTGTCGGGGAGGAAACGGGCGAACTCCGCAGCACCCACTGCCGCATATTTTGAGGTCAATCAACTCCATTTGGAGGTTTGGTGGTGAGCTTTCCACGTCAACAGCAAATGGGTTACCGAGCAGTTCCAACCTGCTTTTTTGTGCTTCAAAGTCAGCAAATCGGCGTCGAAAGTCAGCGGCAAGCATACCTATTTTATCAGCCAACTGTGCGCTCGGGAACGCACTGGTAGAGAGCTTCTCTTTCATGGTCTGGCAGCTGGGAAAGTGGCTCAAATTTTCTTTCCGCATCTGCGTCTCCCACAGAGTCAGTTTGGTTTTAAATGCCTTCACTGTACTGTACATATCAGAGATGACACGATCCCGACCCTGCAGCTGCAAGTTCATTGCATTCAGATGACTCGTAATGTCACACAGAAAAGCCATTTCACACAGAAACATTTCGTCTCGGAGTTGTGTTGTGTCTTTCCCTTTGCTGTCCAAGAACAGACAAATCTCCTCACGAAGCTCGAAACATCTTTGAAGCACCTTTCCCTGGCTTAGCCATCGCACCTCTGTGTGATAAGGCAAATCACCATGCTCCGTTTCTAACTCCGTCAGAAATGCCTTGAACTGGCGGTGATTCAAACCTTTGGCTCTGATAAAGTTAACTGTGCGCGTGATGATGCTCATTACATGCTCCATTTTCAAGGCTTTACCGCACAACGCTTCCTGGTGTATGATACAATGATAAGCTGTCAGCTCACCTGTCGCGTTTTCCTCTTGCATCTTTCCCCTTTTTTTTCTCCACCAGTCCGCTCCTGTGTCCACACATCGCAGGTGCTCCGTCGGTTGTCAAACCCACGAGTTTTTCCCAAGGCAGCTCCATCTCATTTACACATCTTGACACCTCTTCATACAAATCATGCCCCGTAGTTGTGCCATGCATAGGACGTAAAGCCAAAAACTCCTCTGTCACACTTAGGCTGGAGTCCACTCCGCGGATGAAAATTGACAACTGGGCAATGTCAGAAATGTCGGTGCTCTCATCCACAGCCAAGGAATATGCAATGAAATCTTTTCCCTTTTTCACAAGCTGCTCTTTTAGATTGATGGACAACTGGTCTACTCTCTCGGCAATGGTGTTTCTGCTCAGACTCACATTTAAAAAGAGTTGCCTTTTTTCTGGGCAAACTTCGTCACAAACTTTAATCATGCAGTTTTTGATGAAATCCCCCTCCGTAAATGGCCGGGCTGATTTAGCGATCTCTTCTGCCAAAATAAAACTGGCCTTGACAGCAGCCTGGCCTTGTGATTTGGCTTTTTTGAACAGAGCCTGTCGAGATTTGAGGCCTCGTTTTAATTCCTCTGCCTTTTGTAGCCTTTGTTCCATGTCCATATTCTTGTTTTTGTCCGCGTGTTTCGTTTCATAATGTCGTCTCAGATTATACTCTTTCAGTACCGCCACACTTTCTCCACACAGAAGACACACAGGTTTTCCAGCTACCTCCGTGAACAAATACTCCGACTCCCACCTTGTTTGAAACCCCCGGTTCTCAGTGTCCACCTTCCGTTTTGCCATTTTTGATGGGTATCTGAAAGTTAATTTTACTGTGATGCTGACAACTGCTGTGCCAATAAATATTGAAATGAAGCAGCCTACTGCTCGGTGCGTCACCGTTGCATTGAGGGAAATGTAGTATTGGTGCGTGTAAAAGATCTGCGGGCTGCCGGCTTGCTGCGGTCTGCGGGCCGGTTCTAATAATAAATCAAGATCATCCCAGGGGCCGTAAAAAACCTTCTCGCGGGCCGGATGTGGCCCGCGGGCCTTGACTCTGACATATGTGGTGTAGAGGATGCAGGCAGCCTAGTGGTTAGAGTGTAGAGGAGGCAGGCAGCCTAGTGTTTAGAGTGTAGAGGAGGCAGGCAGCCTTGTGGTTAGAGTGTAGAGGATGCAGGCAGCCTAGTGGTTAGAGCATTGGGCAAGTAACCGAAAGGTTGCAAGATTGAATCCCTGAGCTGACATTGTAAAACATATTCTGTTCTATCCCTGGACAAGGCAGTTAACCCACTGTTCCTATGTTGTCATTGAAAATAAGAATTTGTTATTAATTGACTTGCTTTGTTAAATAAAGGCAAAATAAAAAAATAACGTCAATCAAACTATCGATTCAGTCAAGCAGGACAATTATAATATACAGTACAGAACTATCAAAATACCGTAAAGGTCAAAGCTTTGCTTAGTTTCCCTCAATGATTCAGATACGGAGGAAGGCTTGCAGTGACAGTGTTCAATGCCCCCACTCTGATTCTCTACAGCATCAATGCAACTGAGCCAAGGCAAACGTTTTGTGTCAAGCAAGTAGGAAGCATAATGACATATCATTACGAGTCCATAGAGGTTATAGGGACTTGGGATGGATTTGGGATAGGGTGAATCCATGGTTATTGGAGGACACGTTCATCAATAGGGAACAATCCAATCCCTTCAGCACAGCCCCTCCCTCAACAGCAACTCAGCCAATCAGAACATAGGTTGACCACACAGGTTACGTAACATGATTCTGTGTTTGAAAAGCATTATGTAAGTTAGAGCAGCAACATGTAGAGTGAGGGTGAGGGTAGAATAACTTCCTCCTGTCTTGTCGTGCATCTCTCATTGAGAAGAGACTCAGCTCTTTAGAGACACCCCGGTGTAGTAAAGGTTATTCTAACAAGACACACAGTTGTTGCTAAGCACAACGCTATTTTACACAAGGGAACACTAGAGAACAGCAAACAAACACTTTACCTTCTTTACAATGTCATGATGAACCCTTTTCCTCCTAAAGCCTAGATGTAGTTTCTCCATGAGTACAGAGTATGGCTTTACAAAGTCATGATGAGCCCTTTACCTCCTAAAGCCTAGATGTAGTTTCTCCATGAGTACAGAGAATGGCTTTACAAAGTCATGATGAGCCCTTTACCTCCTAAAGCCTAGATATAGTTTCTCCATGAGTACAGAGAATGGCTTTACAAAGTCATGATGAGCCCTTTACCTCCTAAAGCCTAGATGGAGTGTCTCCATGAGTACAGAGTATGGCTTTACAAAGTCATGATGAGCCCTTTACCTCCTAAAGCCTAGATGTAGTTTCTCCATGAGTACAGACAATGGCTTTACAAAGTCATGATGAGCCCTTTACCTCCTAAAGCCTAGATGTAGTGTCTCCATGAGTACAGAGTATGGCTTTACAAATTCATGATGAGCCCTTTACCTCCTAAAGCCTAGATGTAGTTTCTCCATGAGTACAGAGAATGGCTTTACAAAGTCATGATGAGCCCTTTACCACCTAAAGCCTAGATGTAGTTTCTCCATGAGTACAGAGAATGGCTTTACAAAGTCATGATGAGCCCTTTACCTCCTAAAGCCTAGATGTAGTTTCTCCATGAGTACAGAGAATGGCTTTACAAAGTCATGATGAGCCCTTTACCTTTACCTCCTAAAGCCTAGATGTAGTTTCTCCATGAGTAAGAGAATGGCTTTACAAAGTCATGATGAGCCCTTTAGTAGATGTAGTTTCTCCATGAGTACAGAGAATGGCTTTACAAAGTCATGATGAGCCCTTTACCTCCTAAAGCCTAGATGTAGTTTCTCCATGAGTACAGAGAATGGCTTTACAAAGTCATGATGAGCCCTTTACCTCCTAAAGCCTAGATGTAGTTTCTCCATGAGTACAGAGAATGGCTTTACAAAGTCATGATGAACCCTTTACCTCCAAAAGCCTAGATGTAGTTTCTCCATGAGTACAGAGAAGGGCTTTACAAAGTCATGATGAGCCCTTTACCTCCTAAAGCCTAGATGTAGTTTCTCCATGAGTACAGAGAAGGGCTTTACAAAGTCATGAGATATGAGTAGGATAACAATAGGATTTATTAGAACATAATCAACAAGCGCATTTGTGATCAGAACCAAACAGAGAATCAATTAAGCCCCAAAAAACATGAATCAAAGTAGTGGGCCGTGTCACCTTACTGAATCACAGTGGGCCGTGTCACCTCACTGAATCACAGTGGGCCGTGTCACCTTACTGAATCACAGTGGACCGTGTCACCTTACTGAATCACAGTGGACCGTGTCACCTTACTGAATCACAGTGGGCCGTGTCACCTTACTGAATCACAGTGGACCGTGTCACCTTACTGAATCACAGTGGGCCGTGTCACCTTACTGAATCACAGTGGGCCGTGTCACCTTACTGAATCACAGTGGGCCGTGTCACCTTACTGAATCACAGTGGGCCGTGTCACCTTACTGAATCACAGTGGGCCGTGTCACCTTACTGAATCACAGTGGGCCGTGTCACCTTACTGAATCACAGTGGGCCGTGTCACCTTACTGAATCACAGTGGGCCGTGTCACCTTACTGAATCACAGTGGGCCGTGTCACCTTACTGAATCACAGTGGACCGTGTCACCTTACTGAATCACAGTGGGCCGTGTCACCTTACTGAATCACAGTGGGCCGTGTCACCTTACTGAATCACAGTGGGCCGTGTCACCTTACTGAATCACAGTGGACCGTGTCACCTTACTGAATCACAGAAATATAAAGGTGGATCATTATGGAACTTAATTCATAATAATTCAGGTTTGCTTTAATCAAACAAAGTGCATGCAGAAAACTGCTGAACCTCAATGAGTAACCCTCTGGTCGGGGATAAGAAAAGGGGGTAGGTTGGGGACTAGGGGGTCAGAGAGGAGGAAGGGGGTAGGTTGGGGACTAGGGGGTCAGAGAGAAGTAACTAGGGGGTAGGTTGGGGGGACTAGGGGGTCAGAGAGAAGTAAGGTGGTAGGTTGGGGACTAGGGGGTCAGAGAGAAGGAAGGGGGTAGGTTGGGGACTAGGAGGGTCAGAGAGAAGGAAAGGGGTAGGTTGGGGACTAGGGGGTCAGAGAGAAAGAATGGGGTAGGTTGGGGACGAGGGTGGTCAGAGAGGAGGAAGTGGGTAGGTTGGGGACTAGGGTGGTCAGAGAGAAGGAAAGGGGGTAGGTTGGGGACTAGGGTGGTCAGAGAGAAGGAAAGGGGGTAGGTTGGGGACTAGGGTGGTCAGAGAGAAGGAAAGGGGGTAGGTTGGGGACTAGGGGGTCAGAGAGAAGGAAAGGGGGTAGGTTGGGGACTAGGGGGTCAGAGTGAAGGAAGGGGGTAGGTTGGGGACTAGGGGGTCAGAGAGAGAAACGAATGGGGTAGGTTGGGGACTAGCGGGTGGTCAGAGAGGAAGAATGGGGTAGGTTGGGGGCTAGGGTGGTCAGAGAGAAGTAAGGGGGTAGGTTGGAGACTAGGGGGGTCAGAGAAAAGGAAGGGGGTAGGTTGGGGACTAGGGGGTCAGAGAGAGAAAAGAATGGGGTAGGTTGGGGACTAGCGGGTGGTCAGAGAGGAGGAAGGGGGTAGGTTGGGGGCTAGGGTGGTCAGAGAGAAGGAAGGGGGTAGGTTGGGGGTAGGTTGGGGGCTAGGGTGGTCAGAGAGAAGGAAGGGGTAGGTTGGGGGCTAGGGTGGTCAGAGAGAAGGAGGGGGTAGGTTGGGGGCTAGGGTGGTCAGAGAGAAGGAAGGGGGTAGGTTGGGGACTAGGGTGGTCAGAGAGAAGGAAGGGGTAGGTTGGGGGCTAGGGTGGTCAGAGAGAAGGAGGGGGGTAGGTTGGGGGCTAGGGTGGTCAGAGAGAAGGAAGGGGGTAGGTTGGGGGCTAGGGTGGTCAGAGTGAAGGAGGGGGTAGGTTGGGGGCTAGGGTGGTCATAGAGAAGGAAGGGGTAGGTTGGGGTCTAGGGTGGTCAGAGAGAAGGAGGGGGGTTGGTTGGGGGCTAGGGTGGTCAGAGAGAAGGAAGGGGGTAGGTTGGGGACTAGGGTGGTCAGAGAGAAGGAAGGGGGAAGGTTGGGGACTAGGGGGTCAGAGAGAAAAAAATGGGATAGGTTGTGGACGAGGGTGGTCAGAGAGGAGGAAGGGGGTAGGTTGGGGACTAGGGTGGTCAGAGAGAAGGAAGGGGGTAGGTTGGGGACTAGGGGGTCAGAGAGAAGGAGGGGGGGTAGGTTGGGGACTAGGGGGTCAGAGAGAAGGAAAGGGGTAGGTTGGGGACTAGGGGGTCAGAGAGAAGGAAAGGGGTAGGTTGGGGACTAGGGGGTCAGAGAGAAAAAAGAATGGGGTAGGTTGGGGACGAGGGTGGTCAGAGAGGAGGAAGGGGTAGTTTGGGGACTAGGGGTGTCAGAGAGAAGGAAGGGGGTTAGGTTGGGCACTAGAGTGGTCAGAGAGAAGGAAGGGGGTAGGTTGGGGGGTAGGTTGGGGGCTAGGGTGGTTAGAGAGAAGGAAGGGGTAGGTTGGGGACTAGGGTGGTTAGAGAGAAGGAAGGGGGTAGTTTGGGGACTAGGGGGTCAGAGAGAAGGAAAGGGGTAGGTTGGGGGCTAGGGTGGTCAGAGAGAAGGAGGGGGGTAGGTTGGGGGCTAGGGTGGTCAGAGAGAAGGAAGGGGGGGTAGGTTGGGGACTAGGGTGGTCAGAGAGAAGGAAGGGGTAGGTTGGGGACTAGGGTGGTCAGAGAGAAGGAAGGGGTAGGTTGGGGGCTAGGGTGGTCAGAGAGAAGGAAGGGGGTAGGTTGGGGGCTAGGGTGGTCAGAGTGAAGGAGGGGGTAGGTTGGGGGCTAGGGTGGTCAGAGAGAAGGAAGGGGTAGGTTGGGGGCTAGGGTGGTCAGAGAGAAGGAGGGGGTTGGTTGGGGGCTAGGGTGGTCAGAGAGAAGGAAGGGGGTAGGTTGGGGACTAGGGTGGTCAGAGAGAAGGAAGGGGGAAGGTTGGGGACTAGGGGGTCAGAGAGAAATAATGGGATAGGTTGTGGACGAGGGTGGTCAGAGAGGAGGAAGGGGGGTAGGTTGGGGACTAGGGTGGTCAGAGAGAAGGAAGGGGGTAGGTTGGGGACTAGGGGGTCAGAGAGAAGGAGGGGGTAGGTTGGGGACTAGGGGTCAGAGAGAAGGAAAGGGGTAGGTTGGGGACTAGGGGGTCAGAGAGAAGGAAAGGGGTAGGTTGGGGACTAGGGGGTCAGAGAGAAAAAAGAATGGGGTAGGTTGGGGAGGAGGGTGGTCAGAGAGGAGGAAGGGGTAGTTTGGGGACTAGGGGTGTCAGAGAGAAGGAAGGGGGTTAGGTTGGGCACTAGAGTGGTCAGAGAGAAGGAAGGGGGTAGGTTGGGGGGTAGGTTGGGGGCTAGGGTGGTCAGAGAGAAGGAAGGGGTAGGTTGGGGACTAGGGTGGTTAGAGAGAAGGAAGGGGGTAGTTTGGGGACTAGGGGGGTCAGAGAGAAGGAAAGGGGTAGGTTGGGGACTAGGGTGGTCAGAGAGAAGGAAGGGGGTTAGGTTGGGGACTAGGGTTGTCAGAGAGAAGGAAGGGGGTAGGTTGGGGACTAGGGTTGTCAGAGAGAAGGAAGGGGGATAGGTTGGGGACTAGGGTTGTCAGAGAGAAGGAAGGGGGTAGATTAGGGGCTAGGTTGGTCAGAGAGAAAGGAAGAGGGTAGGTTGGGGGCTAGGGTGGTCAGAGAGAAGGAAGGGGGTAGGTTGGGGACTAGGGGGTCAGAGAGAAGGAAAGGGGTAGGTTGGGGACTAGGGTGGTCAGAGAGAAGGAAGGGGGTAGGTTGGGGCCTAGGGGGTCAGAGAGAAATAATGGGATAGGTTGTGGATGAGGGTGGTCAAAGAGGAGGAAGGGGTAGGTTGGGGACTAGGGGGTCAGAGAGAGGAAAGGGGTAGGTTGGGGACTAGGGGGTCAGAGAGAAAAAAGAATGGGGTAGGTTGGGGACGAGGGTGGTCAGAGAGGAGGAAGGGGGTAGGTTGGGGACTAGGGTGGTCAGAGAGAAGGAAGGGGGTAGGTTGGGGGTAGGTTGGGGGCTAGGGTGGTCAGAGAGAAGGAAGGGGGTAGGTTGGGGACTAGGGTGGTCAGAGAGAAGGAAGGGGTAGGTTGGGGGCTAGGGTGGTCAGAGAGAAGGAGGGGGGTAGGTTGGGGGCTAGGGTGGTCAGAGAGAAGGAGGGGGTAGGTTGGGGGCTAGGGTGGTCAGAGAGAAGGAAGGGGTAGGTTGGGGGCTAGGGTGGTCAGAGAGAAGGAGGGGGTTGGTTGGGGGCTAGGGTGGTCAGAGAGAAGGAAGGGGGTAGGTTGGGGACTAGGGTGGTCAGAGAGAAGGAAGGGGGAAGGTTGGGGACTAGGGGGGTCAGAGAGAAATAATGGGATAGGTTGTGGACGAGGGTGGTCAGAGAGGAGGAAGGGGGGTAGGTTGGGGACTAGGGTGGTCAGAGAGAAGGAAGGGGGTAGGTTGGGGACTAGGGGGTCAGAGAGAAGGAGGGGGTAGGTTGGGGACTAGGGGGTCAGAGAGAAGGAAAGGGGTAGGTTGGGGACTAGGAGGGTCAGAGAGAAGGAAAGGGGTAGGTTGGGGACTAGGGGGTCAGAGAGAAAAAAAGAATGGGGTAGGTTGGGGACGAGGGTGGTCAGAGAGGAGGAAGGGGTAGTTTGGGGACTAGGGGTGTCAGAGAGAAGGAAGGGGGTTAGGTTGGGCACTAGAGTGGTCAGAGAGAAGGAAGGGGGTAGGTTGGGGGCTAGGGTGGTCAGAGAGAGGGAAGGGGTAGGTTGGGGGCTAGGGTGGTTAGAGAGAAGGAAGGGGGTAGTTTGGGGACTAGGGGGGGTCAGAGAGAAGGAAAGGGGTAGGTTGGGGACTAGGGTGGTCAGAGAGAAGGAAGGGGGTTAGGTTGGGGACTAGGGTTGTCAGAGAGAAGGAAGGGGGTAGGTTGGGGACTAGGGTTGTCAGAGAGAAGGAAGGGGGTTAGGTTGGGGACTAGGGTTGTCAGAGAGAAGGAAGGGGGTAGATTAGGGGCTAGGTTGGTCAGAGAGAAAGGAAGAGGGTAGGTTGGGGGCTAGGGTGGTCAGAGAGAAGGAAGGGGGTAGGTTGGGGACTAGGGGGTCAGAGAGAAGGAAAGGGGTAGGTTGGGGACTAGGGTGGTCAGAGAGAAGGAAGGGGGTAGGTTGGGGCCTAGGGGGTCAGAGAGAAATAATGGGATAGGTTGTGGACGAGGGTGGTCAAAGAGGAGGAAGGGGTAGGTTGGGGACTAGGGGGTCAGAGAGAAGGAAGGGGTAGGTTGGGGACTAGGGGGTCAGAGAGAAAAAAGAATGGAGTAGGTTGGGGACGAGGGTGGTCAGAGAGAAGGAAGGGGGTAGGTTGGGGGGTAGGTTGGGGACTAGGGGGGTCAGAGAGAAGGAAAGGGGTATGTTGGGGACTAGGGTGGTCAGAGAGAAGGAAGGGGGTAGGTTGGGGACGAGGGTGGTCAGAGAGGAGGAAGGGGTTAGGTTGGGGACTAGGGTGGTCAGAGAGAAGGAAGGGGGTTAGGTTGGGGGTAGGTTGGGGGCTAGGGTGGTCAGAGAGAAGGAAGGGATAGGTTGGGGGCTAGGGTGGTCAGAGAGAAGGAAGGGGGTAGGTTGGGGGTAGGTTGGGGGCTAGGGTGGTCAGAGAGAAGGAAGGGATAGGTTGGGGGCTAGGGTGGTTAGAGAGAAGGAAGGGGGTAGGTTGGGGGCTAGAGTGGTCAGAAGGGGGTTAAGGGGGTTAGGTTGGGGGCTAGGGTGGTCAGAGAGAAGGAAGGGGGTAGGTTGGGGGTAGGTTGGGGACTAGGGGGGTCAGAGAGAAGGAAAGGGGTAGGTTGGGGACTAAGGGGTCAGAGAGAAGGAAGGGGGTAGGTTGGGGGCTAGAGTGGTCAGAAGGGGGTTAAGGGGGTTAGGTTGGGGGCTAGGGTGGTCAGAAGGGGGAAAGGGGGTTAGGTTGGGGGCTACGGTGCTCAGATAAGAGGATGGGGGTTAGGTCGGGGCTAGGGTGGTCAGAGAGGAGGAAGGGGGTTAGGTTCGGGGCTAGGGTGCTCAGATAGGAGGATGGGGGTTAGGTTGGGGTCTAGGGTGAATGATGAAAGCCTGCTCAATATGTATACTCATCTGGTGTGTGTGTGTGTGTGTGTGTGTGTGTGTGTGTGTGTGTGTGTGTGTGTGTGTGTGTGTGTGTGTGTGTGTGTGTGTGTGTGTGTGTGTGTGTGTGTGTGTGTGTGTGTGTGTGTGTGTGTGTGTCCAGGTCCCACAGCCGGTGGTAAAGGGTTATATTCCTGGATGTCAGCTGTTACATCCCGGTGTGTGAGTGAGTGAGTGAGTGAGTGAGTGAGTGAGTGAGTGAGTGAGTGAGTGAGTGAGTGAGTGAGAGTGAGTGAGTGAGTGTCAAATGGGGGGGAGACAATGACTATGGTATAAACCGATAGTTTACAGAAGTGGTCGGTCCTGTACTTCTGATGACTAAGAAATAAAACGCCCTTCCTTTCAACATTAATATCTCTTTTCAAAATCACTCTACTTTCCTGCAAAATGCAACATGTCGTCTGACTCCACCCCAACCAAACAAGTAACATCTTTATGGTCCATTTTTATATTAATAACAAATCATTTCTGGGGAACAATTACATTTTCAATTAAAATGGTCTTTAAAGAAACAGAAAATAGCTTTTAGAACAATTATCATTTTGCCTGTCTGGGTATGGTCTGAGTCGGGAGGGGAAAGCAGAGTCTTATTGGTCTATTAACTAACGTCACCAGTCTGGCCAATACTTCGTCTCACCACAGCCGGCTGACATTTCAGGCAGACATTTTTCAAACAGCTCTTACACTAAAAGGGCATTATCATAATTTTCATAATTTCACAGTATTATTCCAACCTCATAGAGTGAAAATACTGTATATATAAAACACAGGTAAATCACGTTTTTAACTGCACTGGGCCTTTAAATGATTTGGAATGTCAAATGATCGATTGGTTTGAGTTGAATGACATTGCTTGAAACCCATTTCCCTGTCACGTATGTTCTCCCTCTTTAAGGATATTCACAAAATACATGATAATGTAGAAAAACCTTTACATAACAATAACCATTATGTTATCTGCACAGGATATCTCCAATCCTACTGATCTCATTAATAGTACAAAGCAAACGTAATGTTCTCTTGCTAATTACTGTTTTTCAATTTGGTAGAATATAGCAGACTAATGTACAGGCCGAGTATTTCATTTGGTCATGGATTCAACATATTGCCATCTAAAGATTAGAGAACAGTCTGGCGATAGTGTCTGACAGACCAGCAGTATTGTTAACCTGTTAAAGTGAGCGTCCCTCTGTCTCCCTCGTGTGGACAAAATTAGTAATGTCAATCTGCAGCGAATGAGCTTCAAGTGGGTCCTTCAGTCTCGCGGTCTTTTTTTTTAGATAATTCGTTAAACTTTCATGTGAAAACAGTCACAATGAAATGAGAACACAATGGTGCATTTACATTACCCATCGGACAAAACTTGATTCATTAATTGGCTCATTTTCAATTCTGCATCTCTCAAAGACGTGTCACTCTCTTTCTCTTTTTGTTTTGGTATCGCCAGCTACTATCGAAGGTGCACGCCTTCCCGACTCAGCCTACCTCAAGTAAGCTACCATTGCACAGTAGCAGCAAATGCCCATATTCTTGGCCACAGCAGCACAACTACAAATGTAATCAAGACACTAGAGATGTCCGTGTATTATGCTGCTATAACAGACACAGCACAGTATAGAGCCATACCAAACATATTACCTCTACGTTCTTCACAAACGTTCCGTGGTAGCACCCTTTTCATTTAATATAAGAGTTTTTATTAAGAAGGCTATACCAGACGCATGTTCACTATACATTTATTTAACATTACCTTTACAATAAAATGTTCACTGAAATTACAGAATAAATATATGCACATATTTTCTTCAAATCTTTGTAAGAGAGAAAACATTAAAAGTGCCCCCTACAAAGCCGTTAGTGTCGATGAGATAATCCGATGCATGGTTCTTAAGAAAGTGCGTGAAATTCCAGAAAACCTTGAGCGTCATCATATAATATATTCACAAATGTTATTTTAATCCTTGGGCGAGCACGTCCTTGAGAATTGCACCCAGATATATAGTAGTCCTCTTTAATTATAATGATAATAATATATAAAATTAAATAGAACACTGAAACCGTAATGTGTTACAGTATCTCTATTAATACGTGAGTGATAGTTCTGAGCAAATCCCACACCATTGCAATGGGTCGAGTGCATGCAGCAAACTGCAATTCATTTTCTAAATGTTTTATATATTTCCTACTAACTTCATGTGCAGGGCACCCGGGCGTTTATATATCCACCTGAAAGATAGCGAGACAGAAACACGAGCCCCAGTGGAGACATCCAGCTCCCGCACAGGGTTACTCCACCATTTGAGAGCTCATGAAGGGTTCAGTTTGACGGGATATATTTTCGGATGTTGTGTTTTTTCCCGGTGTCTCTATCCTCTTTCTCGTTCACTCACTCTCCTCGGCATATAGACCAATCTGTTCCATATAAAAATAAGGGTTGATAACATTGCTGGCTACTCTGAAAAAAGGCACTTCATTGAATATCTGAGAATGGCCTTTCCTCCAAAGCGATTTTTGGGGAAAACTTTTTGTCATATAATATTTCATTTTAATATCATGCTGCTTTTTTGTTTAGTTTTTCTTCCTTGATTTTGCTCCGTTTGGGGAAAAGGGAGAGTGTGTTTATACGTAGCTTATGCTAAACTCCGTGTGTTAGAACCGATATGATTTCTCCAGTACTTCGAGGTAATCCGGCTTGGTTTGGAGTTTGGCCCTTAACTCGAGGTAATCGCTTTGGGAGGGGTCAGGGTAGCAGCCTTTCCCTGCTGTGTACAGCAGCGTCTCCTTGAGACGTGCGTCCTGTTGTAAGTCCGGGTATTGCATACCAGGCGGGTGTGCATGTGCAACGTGCATGTCCTTGAGCTTCGGCACCGTTCCATACAGACAGTCTACGAAGCCGACAGTTGGCGTGGGTCTCTGGCTGTCAATCACGGTGGGACACAGCCCACTGTTCTCGTGAAAACTCGATATATCCCCTGTATTGTGGTTTACCGTGACGATAGTGTTGAGCTGTGAATTAGACATGGCTAGAGTCCATTCTCTCTCCTTCTCTAAGAGGGTTCGGTAATTACTGTTGTTCTCTTTTGTTTCTGCAAACTGAACCCCCTCCCCCTCCCCTACCTCTCCCTCCCGGGGCTTGTAAATGGGGTTGTTGCACATCTGCGTCACCGGGTGAGGAATGTAATCATAGACGTGACCGTGAGTGTGTGTGTGGCCAACGTGACCATGCGTGTGTGTATGTGTGTGGCCGCTGGTTGACTTTTCAGGTGAGCCTATGCTTCCACTGCTGGTCTGTCTCGGCGGATCCTCCAATATCCTGCACTGCATCTGGATTCCCGTCAGATCCACCTCAGAGCGTTTCCGGAAGGGCAGCTTTTTCCGTCTCCGCAGGACGAAGGCGAAGAGGCCCGCGGCCACGAAAACCGCTGAGATGAACAAAACGAGAAGACTGAGGATGAGGACTGATAGAGGCACCGGCCCCCTCCCCACAGCCTCCCCCAGACCAGAGCTACCGGTGGTCATGTCATCAGAGGGGAAGAGAGCTGGGGAGGGTCCGGATGAGTACTTCAGCTCTGGACAGATGACTTCAGTATCCAGCGACCTCAGATCCTTCCCAAAGGCTAAATCAGGAGTCTTACAGATGACATCACTAACCATGATGACCGAGGACAGCTTCTCCATCCAGGTTTTGAGGGGGATGATGTCACAGGAGCAGTCCCAGGGGTTCTGATGAAGGTCTACCTGGACGATGGAATGCAGGTGTTCTAGAACGCCACGCACAGGAAGGGACAGGAAGTAGTTATTGCGGAGGTTGAGTCGTGCCAGGCTGGTGCCTGCGAAGGCGTCGGTCGGGAGAGTGCGGAGGAGGTTGTCATTGAGGAAAACAAGCTGAAGGCTGGGCATGAGAGAGAATGATGCCGGCTGGATCTCACGAATAACGTTATACTCAAAATAAAGATAACTCAACGTCTGTAAGCCCCGGAACATACCGGGAGTAAGCCTCTCAATGTCGTTCCCATTCAGATATAAACTCTTCAGGTTGGGAAGATTGATAAATGCCCCTTCCTGGACATACGATATCCGGTTATTCCCCAAGTGTAGTAAATCCAAGCTGGAAAAGTTCCAGAAATCAGACCGGTAGATTTTCTGTATCAGATTTCCGCTCAGATAAAGTTTCTTGGCATTGAGAGGCCTGGGCAGGAGCTCTGAGATATTATGAAAGCCCTTCTCTTTACAGTTGACCGTTAGCCCCAGGTCGTTGATATGGAGGTTGCAGATACACCCAGAAGGGCAGACGATGGGGATGGGGGGGCGGGTCTGGTAGCCAGCTATGGGGGGCTGGTTCAGGCCAGGGTAGAGACTACGAGGGGTGGGAGGGTTTTTGGTGGGCCTGGGCCGTTTGGTGGGTTTGACATGTCTCTCTTTGTACTCCACAGACGACGCCGTGTTGTGGAACGAAGACAGCATGGAGGACGGTTTTGTTGGCCATGTGTTCTCGTTGTTGAACGGAGACCGAGGGATTCCCAGTTTGGCCTCGATTTCCGCGTCTGAAAGTAACGGACAGAGCTCACTGCGTTTGATCTCTCGTAAATCTTTCCCGTGCAAGTGGAAGGGGTACTCGCAGGTGATCTCTCCTACCAGTGCTGTGTAGGGAACGCGTTCCAACCATGTTTTTAGCTGAACTATATCACACTCACAGATCCATGGATTCTCCTCTAGCTGAATCTCCATCAGGCTCCGCCCCACATATTCCAACATGCCCTTATATGGTAATGTCTTTAACCGGTTTCCCCTCAGGTCCAGGTGTGTTAGTGACACCGACCTGAATAGGTAGCTGGGCAGGACTGGTATCAGATTGTCATTTAGGATGAGTACTCTGAGTTTGTGGAGGTGCCTGAAGGCTCCGCTCTCTATCCTCTTGATGACATTATAGTCCGCTTGCAGGTATTCCAAGCTTTCCAGACCCAGGAAGGTGTCATTCCGGAAAACCTCTAGTTTGTTCTCATGGAGGAACAGCCGTTTCAGAATTCCCAATCCGTTAAATGCTCCGGCGTGGATGTCCTGTAGCGCATTATTCCCCAGATTAATGGACACAGCGTTGTTGAGGTGAAGAAAACTATTGAAGTACAGCTTCCTCATGGAGTTCCTCTGCAGGTTGAGTTTGAAGGGCCGCGTCCATATCTGGGAGATCTGACTGACGTTCGTAAATCCTTTGCTGTCACAGTGGACGTGAAAGACGCCCTCTTTGACTTGGCAGTAGCAGGGCTCGAAGCAGGGCTCGTCCATCTCCTCCGAGTCCTCCAGCAGTGGGATTGGGGTGGTCCATCCTAGGGCTATGGTGCTCAGCAAGGTAACCCACAGCATCCTCACTGAGACCTGATGAAGTCACGGCTATGGCAAGCCACTTCACAGCACTGAGACGGTAGACAAGAGAGGGAGAAGGGGCACAGACACAAACAGACACAGACACAGACACACACAGACACAGACACACACACACACACACACACACACACACACACACACACACACACACACACACACACACACACACACACACACACACACACACACACACACACACACACACACACACACACACACACACACACACACACACACACACACACACACACACACACACACAGGTAACACACATAGTGACAGACACAGACAGGACACACACACACACACACACACACACAGGACACACACACAGGGACAGACACAGACAGACACACACACAAGGACAGCGGGGTGAAGAATGTGACAAAGAGGAGAAAAAGAGACAGAGAGAGAGAAACCGTTAGTATTGCTGTCTCATGGTAGGTGGAAATAAAGGAAGACAGTGACATTGGTGTATCAATGTAGGTTTAATTCATTAAACCTAGGTTCATTACAACCTAAAACAATTACAATAATTATCCCTATTGGTCCTTTGTTTACCGGCACCATATTTCACGTTATGAGCACCTACCACTAGCCTAAGGTTGCCATAAATCAAACTCGGAGATGCTCAATGAATGAATGAAGGATGGCAACAGCAGGTGGCCGTGGAAGGGTGGAGAGGAGAGGTGATCTCTCTGTATTTAATACATAACATAGCAAACCTCTCACGGAAAATCAGACACCGGGAGTTCGCTTTGTTGTTGTGAAAATGAACGACAGTGTGGTTTCGCCAGATTAATCATAGCGTGAGCTATACCCCCATTAACCTAGGGACAGGGACATAGCTTGTCATCAGGGCTCAAGGCACGGACCAGAGAGAACGAGAGGACGTTTGGGCAATATGCAGTGTTCTAATCAAACAACCTTAGGAAATACAGCTATTTGTTATAAGGGTATAACATTCACGTGACAACTGATTACATATCATATCGTTGTCTTCGGGGCAACTGCCGGGTTAAATGTTTGAGAACAAATTGATTGCAGATTGTTCATAGCCTACCAAAATAAGATATGTTTAGCCTAACCTCCATATGTAAATATAATATGCTATAGATGAACGGAGATGACATTAGCTGCTCAAGGGCTAGAGAGAAAAATACCAAAAAACAGATTTGTCATCTCCCCTCCCATGCCCTTAGCCCCCGGTCCTTATGGTCATAGTAAACGAAAATGACATACATTTAGGACACGTTACTACCTATGAAACGATTCCCTTTACCATCACCGCTGTTCGTGTCAAAACTGCACACACACACACACACACACACACACACACACACACACACACACACACACACACACACACACACACACACACACACACACACACACACACACACACACACACACACACACACACACACACACACACACACACACACACACACACACACACACTACGATGAATAGCGCACTTTGTATGTTCCCAGTGCTCTGCCTCCACCATTTGGCTTGTATTGCAAATCTATGCGCTGTCCGTGGTGCTGAGATCCCATGGAAAACACACAAAGCTCCTGCAGGCGCTGTCCATTAAACCGGTGGTGCTGAAATAATACAAAATCCGAAAAACACTAAAAAGAGAGAAAACGTATTCTCCCTTACTCTTTCCGATCGTTTAGCATTTCCACGTCCCACAGCGGTTGGTAAAGTGTTATATTCCTGGGTGTAAGCTGTTATATCCCGGGGTACCTACTCAGTTTAATGGCATCCAACTTCACATCGCCTGCTTTTGCGGTGCCCGTGTAGCGGGGGAGGTGAGATGTCCCGCGTGTCTTCCGTTATGGGCTGTTGAAAGAGGGAGAGAAGGAGAAACAAGAAAAATATGCATAGGAATGAGCCGTACACATCCATACAGCATAACGCAATCAAACCCTGTACCTTGACCAAACCACAAACTGTTAGCATAGGGTAGATATATCCATTAAAGAAACATAGGTTTAATTATAGACACGATTGTCTATACGGAAAACGCAATGAAATAATAAATAAATACATTGACAATGTCTGTTGTATCTCAAAGAACCGGCAAACCCGAATTATGAAACCAAGTGGGAATGTAAAGGCAATAGAAATGAAACCTAGATAAGGTAAGGAAAAGAAGCTGTTGAAATGCGAGCCCGAGCGCTATGCAGGTGCTTTCGTCGTGACATCGGCTCGGAACCGTTGAAAGTGAGAAACAAAATGCTCATTGATCAGATAGGATAGGCAGATTCCTCTGCTCCATTCTCACCATCAACGAGTGCGTTCCTTTCCCTCCCACGTCCGTGGCTTAGCTATATGCAATATGGATACGCATTAACACACACACACATATTCACACACGCACCACTCACCTTACTTTGGCACTGCAATTTAACAGCATCCGGAAAAAAGCACCACTAGTTTAAAGATTGTTGGATCTCTCTCTTTCCTTCTCTGTCTCTCTTCCTGCCGAGATTTTCCCGTTGCTCTCTCTCTCCCTCTCTCTCTCTGCCTCTCCCTCTCCCTCTCTCCGTCTCTCTCTCTCTCCCTCTCCCTCTCTCTCTCTCTCTCTCTCTCCCTCTATGTCCCTTGCTCTCTCTCCTACCGCTGTGGCTCAGGCAAAGAGAGAAAATGAAGACGTGATTGGAATGCAATGTTCTCTCTTTTTTTCCATCCACTTTGCTTATGATGCAGGTCCTCAGTTGCTTCCTTTCCACGTACAACCGTTCAACAGTATAGCCAGACGAAACTGCTTCTCCTTGGCTTAAGCTTCCCTCTGTCCGATGCGCCAACCTGCTGTGGATCAAAAGTCAACGTCTATTTTTCCTTCGCCTCTTTTTAAGACGTCACTGGAAGGAGCTTTAAGTGAAGAGAGAGGGAGCAACTAGCGAGAGAGGGAGAATACGGGGGGAGTGGAAGGGACATTGGCGTTGGTTGTGTATGGTGTTGGCCTTGCTGAGAGGAGGAGCGCTCTGAATGGTCGCAATAGGAGCGCGCTCTCGCTCTCTCTCTCTCGGAAAGGAGAGAGAGGTGTGTGCGAGGCGGGTGGTTCAGCTTCTCTGAGGCAGCAGACCTGTGGATGACAGGCAAAGTGAGGCGGAGACCAGGGAGCAGAGAGGCAGTGGATTTGTTTTTTGAATCTTTGGCTACTCTTTACAGAAAATGACTAACTTGAATACGTTGACTGTTCATCCTACAGATTATCTTGTGTCTTTTTGGGTGTAATGATTCAACTACACTGGACTGCCCCATCTCTTAAATATGTTTTTTTTCTCCTATCAATTCAATTCAAGGGCTTTATTGGCACAAGAAACATGTGTTAACATTGCCAAAGCAAGTGAGGTAGATAATAATATACACATTTGTATATATATATATTTTTTTCTCTCTCTCTCTCTCTCTCTCTCTCTCTCTCTCTCTCTCTCTCTCTCTCTCTCTCTCTCTCTCTCTCTCTCTCTCTCTCTCTCTCTCTCTCTCTCTCTCTCTCTCTCTCCCTCTCTCTCTCTCTCTCTCTCTCTCTCTCTCTCTCTCTCTTGCTCTCTCTCGCTCTCGCTCTCTCTCTCTCTCCCCCTCTTTCTCTCTCTCTCTCTCTCTCTCTCTCTCTCTCTCTCTCTCTCTCTCTCTCTCTCTCTCTCTCTCTCCCCCTCTCTCTCTCCCTCTGTCTCTCTCTCTCTCCCTCTCTCCCCCCTCTCCCCTCTCTCTCTCTCTCTCTCTCTCTCTCTCTCTCTCTCTCTCTCTCTCTCTCTCTCTCTCTCTCTCTCTCTCTCTCTCTCTCTCTCTCTCTCTCTCTCTCTCTCTCTGAATAGAAGGGAGGGTAGCCATTGGCTCCTGACAGTTTCTCTCCATTCGATCTCACTGCAGCAGTCACGGCGCAGCGAGTGGAAAGGAAGTGCTCATACTCTGTTCCGCGCGCAGCCTCCAGTGGGCAATACAACCCCTGAGAGGAGAGGAGCCTGGGCCACATCAGATCGCATGGTAGACTTCGTTCACTTCCACAGTACCATGGTCAAGACCAAACATCAATTTTGTCATTTGTTTTGGGTTGTTTTTACTGAATAAGATTTCATGATTACACCTCTGACATCTAAAATGAATAGTCTATCCTAAGCCCACTTCCCTTAATCACGACCTGTTCAGGATTTAACAATGGCTGTTGTGATTCTGGATAAGAACTGAAATCACTGTTCAATTCTGCTTTCTCTCAATGTTTTCATGCATTGTATCTGAGCTTAGTTTATAGGCTATGGGAATTATATTGTGGTAGCATGAGTCAGGTAGATTTTTGGATCTTTCGGCAGCCCCAGGCTGTACAGTATCTGTGTCCCAGATTTTGTCCCAAAATAAACCCCCATTGGCACACACACTCCCACATGTTCACGCCCAGCCTGACACAGCCTAAGAGATAAGAGAGGAGAGTTCATTAGTGCCTGGCCAGCTGTCACAGAACTAGATACCAGGGTCACCAATATAAGGCATGGCATATGGCTCTGGAGATAGGAGGACAGAGTCTACTAACTCACATCTACGAGAGAAGAGAACCAAGGCTGATATTCTAGGCCCATGTTTCAGGGTGCTAAATAGCAGAGACAAGAGGGAAATATGAGTAAGAGAGAGAACTTAAGATAGTGTGTGTTTGAGAGGGGTTAAGGAGATAAGGTTACGAGAGACTATTTGGTAGCAGCTGGTATAGTAAAACTGTCTGTCATGTTTCTCTGTACAGACCTATCATTCATGTCCTGGCCTGTCAGACAGCCAGCTGCTGCTGCTCCTGCCACACAGTCACTCAGAGAGTCAGTCGTTTAGCTGGTGCTGCTGCCACACAGTCACTCAGAGAGTCAGTCGTTCAGCTGGTGCTGCTGCAACACAGTCACTCAGAGAGTCAGTCATTTAGCTGGTGCTGCAGCCACACAGTCACTCAGAGGGTCAGTCATTTAGCTGCTGCTGCTGCTACACAGTCACTCAGAGAGTCAGTCATTTAGCTGGTGCTGCTGCTGCCACACAGTCACTCAGAGAGTCAGTCATTTAGCTGCTGCTGCTGCCACACAGTCACTCAGAGAACCAGTCATTTAGCTGGTGCTGCAGCCACACAGTCACTCAGAGGGTCAGTCATTTAGCTGCTGCTGCTGCTACACAGTCACTCAGAGAGTCAGTCATTTAGCTGCTGCTGCTGCCACACAGTCACTCAGAGAGTCAGTCATTTAGCTGGTGCTGCTGCCACACAGTCACTCAGAGACTCAGTCATTTATCTGCTGCTGCCACACAGTCACTCAGAGAGTCTGTCATTTAGCTGCTGCTGCCACACAGTCACTCAGAGAGTCAGTCATTTAGCTGCTGCTGCTGCCACACAGTCACTCAGAGAACCAGTCATTTATCTGCTGCTGCCACACAGTCACTCAGAGAGTCAGTCGTTTAGCTGGTGCTGCTGCCACACAGTCACTCAGAGAGTCAGTCATTTAGCTGCTGCTGCCACACAGTCACTCAGAGAATCAGTCATTTAGCTGGTGCTGCTGCCACACAGTCACTCAGAGAGTCAGTCATTTAGTTGCTGCTGCCACACAGTCACTCAGAGAGTCAGTCATTTAGCTGCTGCTGCCACACAGTCACTCAGAGAGTCAGTCATTTAGCTGCTGCTGCCACACAGTCACTCAGAGACTCAGTCATTTAGTTGCTGCTGCCACACAGTCACTCAGAGAGTCAGTCATTTAGCTGCTGCTGCCACACAGTCACTCAGAGGGTCAGTCATTTAGCTGCTGCTGCTACACAGTCACTCAGAGAGTCAGTCATTTAGCTGCTGCTGCTACACAGTCACTCAGAGGGTCAGTCATTTAGCTGCTGCTGCTACACAGTCACTCAGAGAGTCAGTCATTTAGTTGCTGCTGCCACACAGTCACTCAGAGAGTCAGTCATTTAGCTGCTGCTGCCACACAGTCACTCAGAGAGTCAGTCATTTAGCTGCTGCTGCCACACAGTCACTCAGAGAGTCAGTCATTTAGCTGCTGCTGCCACACAGTCACTCAGAGAGTCAGTCATTTAGCTGCTGCTGCCACACAGTCCCCCAGAGAGTCAGTCATTTAGCTGCTGCTGCTGCCACACAGTCACTCAGAGGGTCAGTCATTTAGCTGCTGCTGCCACACAGTCACTCAGAGAATCAGTCATTTAGCTGCTGCTGCTGCCACACAGTCACTCAGAGGGTCAGTCATTTAGCTGCTGCTGCCACACAGTCACTCAGAGAATCAGTCATTTAGCTGCTGCTGCTACACAGTCACTCAGAGAATCAGTCATTTAGCTGGTGCTGCTGCTGCCACACAGTCACTCAGAGAGTCAGTCATTTAGCTGCTGCTGCTACACAGTCACTCAGAGAGTCAGTCATTTAGCTGGTGCTGCTGCTGCCACACAGTCACTCAGAGACTCAGTCATTTAGCTGGTGCTGCTGCTGCCACACAGTCACTCAGAGAGTCAGTCATTTAGCTGCTGCTGCCACACAGTCACTCAGAGAGTCAGTCATTTAGCTGCTGCTGCCACACAGTCACTCAGAGAGTCAGTCATTTAGCTGCTGCTGCCACACAGTCACTCAGAGAGTCTGTCATTTAGCTGCTGCTGCTGCCACACAGTCACTCAGAGAGTCAGTCAGACAGAGAACACTAGGCTACAACTTCTCTGTGTCTGGACAGCAACACTTCTCTAGCACCATCGTCAGCATCAGGCTTTACTCCAGGCTCACCTTCGACATAACAATGTCAATACAGGTATCCCATTGTCAGGGTATCGGGCCCAATGTCAAAACAAATCCTCATTAGCTGACCTGTCATGGCTTAAGTACAGTGACCTTGGAAGACTGCAAAACTAACGCAAACTAAAGGAAAACGAAAGGAGAATAAATGAAAACTAAAGCAAAACTAAATAAAAACTAAATGAAACTTAATGAAATTATATAAAAACTATAGGAACCTAAAAGAAACTAAAGGAAAACTATAGGAGAAGTAAATGAAAACTAAAGCAAAACTAAATAAAAACTAAAGGAAACTTAATGAAATTATATAAAAACTATATGTTATGCAGGTGAAGGAGGACCCAAACGCGACTTAACAGAAACAGAGTTTATTAATGCTCAAATCCGAATAACTGAAATCCTCTAGACAGTAGAGGGGAAAACAACTGGAGAAGCGGCCACAGACTGCAGGTCGCTTCGGGTAGGCGCAGGCCGTAGTCAAACTGAGACACCTGCTCACACGCAGCGTCTGAAGAAGGCACAAAACACGACAGGACAGGGTGATACACAATCACGGCAAAAAACACGACAGGACAGGGCGAAACGCAATTACAGCATGGAATACAAAACAAGGAACCGATGGAACAGGGACGGAACACAAAGGAATAAATAGGGAGTTTAATCAGGGGAAAGGATCGGGAACAGGTGTGGGAATTAAATGATGATTAGGGGAATAGGAACAGCTGGGAGCAGGAACGGAACGACAGAGAGAAGAGAGAGCGAGAGAGTGAGAGAGGGAGGGGAGAGAGAGGGATAGAACCAAACAAGACCAGCAGAGGGAAACGAATAGCATGGGGAGCACAGGGACAAGACATGACAATGAATGACAAACATGACAGTACCCCCCCACTCACCGAGCGCCTCCTGGCGCACTCGAGGAGGAATCCTGGCGGCAACGGAGGAAATCATCGATGAGCGAACGGTCCAGCACGTCCCGAGACGGAACCCAACTCCTCTCCTCAGGACCGTAACCCTCCCAATCCACTAGGTATTGGTGACCCCGTCCCCGAGAACGCATGTCCATAATTTTATGTACCTTGTAAATAGGTGCGCTCTCGACAAGGACGGGAGGGGGGGGGGGAAGACGAACGGGGGAGCGAAGAAAGGGCTTAACACAGGAGACATGGAAGACAGGATGGACGCGACGAAGATGTCGCGGAAGAAGCAGTCGCACAGCGACAGGATTGACGACCTGGGAGACACGGAACGGACCAATGAACCGCGGAGTCAACTTACGAGAAGCTGTCGTAAGAGGAAGGTTGCGAGTGGAAAGCCACACTCTCTGGCCGCAACAATACCTTGGACTCTTAATCCTGCGTTTATTGGCGGCTCTCACCGTCTGTGCCCTGTAACGGCAAAGTGCAGACCTCACCCTCCTCCAGGTGCGCTCACAACGTTGGACAAACGCTTGAGCGGAGGGAACGCTGGACTCGGCAAGCTGGGATGAGAACAGAGGAGGCTGGTAACCCAGACTACTCTGAAACGGAGATAACCCGGTAGCAGACGAAGGAAGCGAATTGTGAGCGTATTCTGCCCAGGGGAGCTGTTCTGCCCAAGACGCAGGGTTCCTGAAAGAAAGGCTGCGTAGTATGCGACCAATCGTCTGATTGGCCCTCTCTGCTTGACCGTTAGACTGGGGATGAAACCCGGAAGAGAGACTGACGGACGCACCAATCAAACGACAGAACTCCCTCCAAAACTGTGACGTGAATTGCGGACCTCTGTCTGAAATGGCGTCTAACGGGAGGCCATGAATTCTGAATACATTCTCAATAATGATTTGTGCCGTCTCCTTAGCGGAAGGAAGTTTAGCGAGGGAATGAAATGTGCCGCCTTAGAGAACCTATCGACAACCGTCAGAATCACAGTCTTCCCCGCAGACAAAGGCAGACCGGTAATGAAGTCTAAGGCAATGTGAGACCATGGTCGAGAAGGAATGGGGAGCGGTCTGAGACGACCGGCAGGAGGAGAGTTACCCGACTTAGTCTGCGCGCAGTCCGAACAGGCAGCCACGAAACGGCGCGTGTCACGCTCCTGAGTCGGCCACCAAAAGCGCTGGCGAATAGACGCAAGAGTGCCTCGAACACCGGGATGACCCGCTAACTTGGCAGAGTGAGCCCACTGAAGAACAGCCAGACGAGTGGAAACAGGAACGAAAAGGAGGTTACTAGGACAAGCGCGCGGCGACGCAGTGTGCGTGAGTGCTTGCTTAACCTGTCTTTCAATTCCCCAGACTGTTAACCCGACAACACGCCCATAAGGAAGAATCCCCTCGGGATCAGTAGAAGCCACAGAAGAACTAAACAGACGGGATAAGGCATCAGGCTTGGTGTTCTTGCTACCCGGACGGTAAGAAATCACAAACTCGAAACGAGCGAAAAACAACGCCCAACGAGCTTGACGGGCATTAAGTCGTTTGGCAGAACGGATGTACTCAAGGTTCTTATGGTCTGTCCAAACGACAAAAGGAACGGTCGCCCCCTCCAACCACTGTCGCCATTCGCCTAGGGCTAAGCGGATGGCGAGCAGTTCACGGTTACCCACATCATAGTTGCGCTCAGATGGCGACAGGCGATGAGAAAAATAAGCGCAAGGATGAACCTTATCGTCAGACTGGGAGCGCTGGGATAGAATGGCTCCCACGCCTACCTCTGAAGCGTCAACCTCGACAATGAATTGTCTAGTGACGTCAGGAGTAACGAGGATAGGAGCGGACGTAAAACGTTCTTTTAGAAGATCAAAAGCTCCCTGGGCGGAACCGGACCACTTAAAACACGTCTTGACAGAAGTAAGAGCTGTGAGAGGGGCAGCAACTTGACCGAAATTACGAATGAAACGCCGATAGAAATTAGCGAAACCTAAGAAGCGCTGCAACTCGACACGTGACCTTGGAACGGGCCAATCACTGACAGCTTGGACCTTAGCGGAATCCATCTGAATGCCTTCAGCGGAAATAACGGAACCGAGAAAAGTAACGGAGGAGACATGAAAAGAGCACTTCTCAGCCTTTACGTAGAGACAATTCTCTAAAAGGCGCTGTAGAACACGTCGAACGTGCTGAACATGAATCTCGAGTGACGGAGAAAAAATCAGGATATCGTCAAGATAGACAAAAACAAAAATGTTCAGCATGTCTCTCAGAACATCATTAACTAATGCCTGAAAAACAGCTGGCGCATTGGCGAGACCGAACGGCAGAACCCGGTACTCAAAATGCCCTAACGGAGTATTAAACGCCGTTTTCCACTCGTCCCCCTCTCTGATGCGCACGAGATGGTAAGCGTTACGAAGGTCCAACTTAGTAAAGCACCTGGCTCCCTGCAGAATCTCGAAGGCTGATGACATAAGGGGAAGCGGATAACGATTCTTAACCGTTATGTCATTCAGCCCTCGATAATCCACGCAGGGGCGCAGAGTACCGTCCTTCTTCTTAACAAAAAGAACCCCGCCCCGGCCGGAGAAGAAGAAGGCACTATGGTACCGGCGTCAAGAGACACAGACAAATAATCCTCGAGAGCCTTACGTTCGGGAGCCGACAGAGAGTATAGTCTACCTCGAGGAGGCGTGGTCCCTGGAAGGAGATCAATACTACAATCATACGACCGGTGAGGAGGAAGGGAGTTGGCTCGGGACCGACTGAAGACCGTGCGCAGATCATGATATTCCTCCGGCACTCCTGTCAAATCGCCAGGTTCCTCCTGAGAAGTAGGGAGAGAAGAAACGGGAGGGATGGCAGACATTAAACACTTCACATGACAAGAAACGTTCCAGGATAGGATAGAATTACTAGACCAATTAATAGAAGGATTATGACATACTAGCCAGGGATGACCCAAAACAACAGGTGTAAACGGTGAACGGAAAATCAAAAAAGAAATAGTCTCACTGTGGTTACCAGATACTGTGAGAGTTAAAGGTAGTGTCTCAAATTTGATACTGGGAAGATGACTACCATCTAAGGCAAACATGGGCGTAGGCCTGTCTAATGGTCTGAAAGGAATGTTATGTTTCCGAGCCCATGCTTCGTCCATGAAACAACCCTCAGCCCCAGAGTCAATCAAAGCACTGCATGTAGCACCCGAACCGGTCCAGCGTAGATGGACCGACATAGTAGTACAAGATCTAGATGAAGGGACCTGAGTAGTAGCGCTCACCAGTAGCCCTCCGCTTACTGATGGGCTCTGGCCTCTTACTGGACATGAAATAACAAAATGTCCAGCCACTCCGCAATAGAGGCACAGGCGGTTGGTGATCCTCTGTTCCCTCTCCTTATTCGAGATGCGAATCCCTCCCAGCTGCATGGGCTCAGTCTCAAAGCCAGAGGGAGATGGTTGCGATGCGGAGCAGGGAAACACCGTTGATGCGAGCTCTCTTCCACGAGCCCGGTGACGAAGATCTACCCGTCGTTCTATGCGGATGGCGAGAGCAATCAAGGAGTCCACATCTGAAGGAACCTCCCGGGAGAGAATCTCATCCTTAACCACTGCGTGGAGTCCCTCCAGAAAACGAGCGAGCAGCGCCGGCTCGTTCCACTCACTAGAGGCAGCAAGAGTGCGAAACTCAATGGAATAATCCGTTATGGACCGTTCACCTTGGCATAAGGAAGCCAGGGCCCTAGAAGCCTCCTCACCAAAAACTGAACGGTCAAAAACCCGAATCATCTCCTCTTTAAAGTTCTGGAATCTGTTAGAGCACTCAGCCCTTGCCTCCCAGATAGCTGTGCCCCATTCTCGAGCCCGGCCAGTAAGGAGTGAAATGACGAAAGCAACCCGAGCTCTCTCTCTAGAGTATGTGTGGGGTTGGAGAGAGAACACAATCTCACACTGCGTGAGAAAGGAGCGGCACTCAGTGGGCTGCCCGGAGTAGCAAGGTGGGTTATTAACCCTGGGTTCAGGAGGCTCGGCAGGCC
>NC_060191.1:69059032-69129032 GCF_021184085.1 Oncorhynchus gorbuscha | reverse complement strand
ACACCTCAACATTCCTGTACTTCATATACAGTAAACCAAGTACACCTCAACATTCAAGTACTTCATATACACTATAATCAACTACACCTCAATATTCCTGTACTTCATATACAGTATAACCAAGTACACCTCAACATTCCTGTACTTCATTTACAGTATAACCAAGTACAGCTCAATATTCTTGTAATTCATTTACATTCATTTACAGTATAACCAAGAACACCTCAACATTCCTGTACTTCATATACAGTATAATCAAGTACACCTCAACATTACTGTACTTCATATACACTATAAAAAGTACAGCTCAACATTCATGTATTTCATATACAGTATAACCACGTACAACTCAACATTCCTGTACTTCATTTACAGTAAACTTAGTACACCTCAACATTCCTGTACTTCATATACAGTAAACCTAGTACACCTCAACACACCTGTACTTCATATAAAGTTTAACCAAGTACACCTCAACATTCCTGTACTTCATATATACAGTATAACCAAGTACACCTCAACATTCAAGTACTTCATATACACTATAATCAACTACACCTCAACATTCCTGTACTTCATATACAGTATAACCAAGTACACCTCAACATTCCTGTAATTCATTTACAGTATAACCAAGAACACCTCAACATTCCTGTACTTCATACACAGTATAATCAAGTACACCTCAACATTACTGTACTTCATATACAGTATAATCAAGTGCACCTCAACATTACTGTACTTCATATACACTATAAAAAAATACTGCTCAACATTCCTGTACTTTATATAGAGTTTAACCAAGTACACCTCAACATTCCTGTACTTCATTTACACCATAACCAAGTACACCTCAACATTCCTGTACTTCATATACAGTAAACCAAGTACACCTCAACATTCAAGTACTTCATATAAAGTTTAACCAAGTACACCTCAACATTCCTGTACTTCATTTACACCATAACCAAGTACACCTCAACATTCCTGTACTTCATATACAGTAAACCAAGTACACCTCAACATTCAAGTACTTCATATACACTATAATCAACTACACCTCAACATTCCTGTACTTCATATACAGTATAACCAAGTACACCTCAACATTCCTGTACTTCATTTACAGTATAACCAAGTACACCTCAACATTCCTGTAATTCATTTACAGTATAACCAAGAACACCTCAACATTCCTGTACTTCATATACAGTATAATCAAGTACACCTCAACATTACTGTACTTCATATACAGTATAATCAAGTACACCTCAACATTCCTGTAATTCATTTACAGTATAACCAAGAACACCTCAACATTCCTGTACTTCATATACAGTATAACCAAGTACACCTCAACATTCCTGTACTTCATATACAGTAAACTTAGTACACCTCAACATTCCTGTACTTCATATACAGTATAACCAAGTACACCTCAACATTCCTGTAGTTCATATACAGTATAACCACGTACACCTCAACATTCCTGTACTTCATTTACAGTAAACTTAGTACACCTCAACATTCCTGTACTTCATTTACAGTATTACCAAGTACACCTCAACCTTCCTGTACTTCATTTACAGTATAACAAACTACACCTCAACATTCCTGTACTTCATATACAGTATAACTAAGTACACCTCAACATTCCTGTACTTCATATACAGTAAACCTAGTACACCTCAACATTCCTGTACTTCAAATACAGTAAACCTAGTACACCTCAACATTACTGTACTTCATTTACAGTATAACCACGTACACCTCAACATTCCTGTACTTCATTTACAGTAAACTTAGTACACCTCAACATTCCTGTACTTCATTTACAGTATAACCAAGTACACCTCAACATTCCTGTACTTCATATACAGTATAATCAAGTACACCTCAACATTCTTGTACTTCATATACAGTATAACCAAGTACACCTCAACCTTCCTGTACTTCATTTACAGTATAACCAACTACACCTCAACATTCCTGTACTTCATATACACTATAAAAAAGTACATCTCAACATTCCTGTACTTCATATACAGTAAACCTAGTACACCTCAACATTCCTCATTCCTGTACTTCATTTACAGTATAACCAAGTACACCTCAACATTCCTGTAATTCATATACAGTATAACCACGTACACCTCAACATTCCTGTACTTCATTTACAGTAAACTTAGTACACCTCAACATTCCTGTACTTCATATGCAGTATAACCAAGTACACCTCAACATTCCTGTACTTCATATACAGTATAACCACGTACACCTCAACATTCCTGTACTTCATTTACAGTAAACTTAGTACACCTCAACATTCCTGTACTTCATTTACAGTATAACCAAGTACACCTCAACATTCCTGTACTTCATATACAGTAAACAGTACACCTCAACATTACTGTACTTCATATACAGTTTAACCAAGTACACCTCAACATTCCTGCACTTCATTTACAGTATAACCAAGTACACCTCAACATTCAAGTACTTCATATACACTATAACCAAGTACACCTCATTCCTGTACTTCATATACAGTAAACCTAGTACACCTCAACATGCAATTACTTCATATACACTGTAACTAAGTACACCTCATTTCTGTATTTCATTTACAGTATAAACAAGTACACCTCAACATTCCTGTACTTCATATACAATATAACCAAGTACAGCTCATTCCTGTACTTCATATAGAGTAAACCTAGTACACCTCAACATTCCTGAACTTCATATACAGTATAACCAAGTACACCTCAACATTCAAGTACTTCATATACACTATAACCAAGTACACCTCAAAATTCATGTACTTCATTTACAGTATAACCTAGTACACTTCAACATTCCTGAACTCCATATATAACCATGTACACCTCAACATTCCTGTACTTCATATACAATAAACAGTACACCTCAACATTCCTGTACTTGATATACAGTATAATAAAGTACACCTCAACATTCCTGTACTTCATCTACAGTATAACCAAGTACACCTCAACATTCCTGTACTTCATTTACAGTATAACCAAGTACAGCTCAATATTCTTGTAATTCATTTACAGTATAACCAAGAACACCTCAACATTCCTGTACTTCATATACAGTATAATCAAGTACACCTCAACATTACTGTACTTCATATACACTATAAAAAAGTACAGCTCAACATTCATGTATTTCATATACAGTATAACCACGTACAACTCAACATTCCTGTACTTCATTTACAGTAAACTTAGTACACCTCAACATTCCTGTACTTCATATACAGTAAACCTAGTACACCTCAACACACCTGTACTTCATATAAAGTTTAACCAAGTACACCTCAACATTCCTGTACTTCATATATACAGTATAACCAAGTACACCTCAACATTCAAGTACTTCATATACACTATAATCAACTACACCTCAACATTCCTGTACTTCATATACAGTATAACCAAGTACACCTCAACATTCCTGTAATTCATTTACAGTATAACCAAGAACACCTCAACATTCCTGTACTTCATACACAGTATAATCAAGTACACCTCAACATTACTGTACTTCATATACAGTATAATCAAGTGCACCTCAACATTACTGTACTTCATATACACTATAAAAAAATACTGCTCAACATTCCTGTACTTTATATAGAGTTTAACCAAGTACACCTCAACATTCCTGTACTTCATTTACACCATAACCAAGTACACCTCAACATTCCTGTACTTCATATACAGTAAACCAAGTACACCTCAACATTCAAGTACTTCATATAAAGTTTAACCAAGTACACCTCAACATTCCTGTACTTCATTTACAGTATAACCAAGTACACCTCAACATTCCTGTACTTCATATACAGTAAACCAAGTACACCTCAACATTCAAGTACTTCATATACACTATAATCAACTACACCTCAACATTCCTGTACTTCATATACAGTATAACCAAGTACACCTCAACATTCCTGTACTTCATTTACAGTATAACCAAGTACACCTCAACATTCCTGTAATTCATTTACAGTATAACCAACAACACCTCAACATTCCTGTACTTCATATACAGTATAATCAAGTACACCTCAACATTACTGTACTTCATATACAGTATAATCAAGTACACCTCAACATTCCTGTAATTCATTTACAGTATAACCAAGAACACCTCAACATTCCTGTACTTCATATACAGTATAACCAAGTACACCTCAACATTCCTGTACTTCATATACAGTAAACTTAGTACACCTCAACATTCCTGTACTTCATATACAGTATAACCAAGTACACCTCAACATTCCTGTACTTCATATACAGTATAACCACGTACACCTCAACATTCCTGTACTTCATTTACAGTAAACTTAGTACACCTCAACATTCCTGTACTTCATTTACAGTATTACCAAGTACACCTCAACCTTCCTGTACTTCATTTACAGTATAACAAACTACACCTCAACATTCCTGTACTTCATATACAGTATAACTAAGTACACCTCAACATTCCTGTACTTCATATACAGTAAACCTAGTACACCTCAACATTCCTGTACTTCAAATACAGTAAACCTAGTACACCTCAACATTACTGTACTTCATTTACAGTATAACCACGTACACCTCAACATTCCTGTACTTCATTTACAGTAAACTTAGTACACCTCAACATTCCTGTACTTCATTTACAGTATAACCAAGTACACCTCAACATTCCTGTACTTCATATACAGTATAATCAAGTACACCTCAACATTCTTGTACTTCATATACAGTAAACTTAGTACGCCTCAACATTCCTGTACTTCATATGCAGTATAACCAAGTACACCTCAACATTCCTGTACTTCATATACAGTATAACCAAGTACACCTCAACATTCCTGTACTTCATATACAGTAAACTTAGTACACCTCAACATTCCTGTACTTCATATACAGTATAACCAAGTACACCTCAACATTCCTGTACTTCATATACAGTATAACCACGTACACCTCAACATTCCTGTACTTCATTTACAGTATAACCAAGTACACCTCAACCTTCCTGTACTTCATTTACAGTATAACCAACTACACCTCAACATTCCTGTACTTCATATACACTATAAAAAAGTACATCTCAACATTCCTGTACTTCATATACAGTAAACCTAGTACACCTCAACATTCCTGTACTTCAAATACAGTAAACCTAGTACACCTCAACATTACTGTACTTCATTTACAGTATAACCACGTACACCTCAACATTCCTGTACTTCATTTACAGTAAACTTAGTACACCTCAACATTCCTGTACTTCATTTACAGTATAACCAAGTACACCTCAACATTCCTGTACTTCATATACAGTATAATCAAGTACACCTCAACATTCTTGTACTTCATATACAGTAAACTTAGTACGCCTCAACATTCCTGTACTTCATATGCAGTATAACCAAGTACACCTCAACATTCCTGTACTTCATATACAGTATAACCAAGTACACCTCAACATTCCTGTACTTCATATACAGTAAACTTAGTACACCTCAACATTCCTGTACTTCATATACAGTATAACCAAGTACACCTCAACATTCCTGTACTTCATATACAGTATAACCACGTACACCTCAACATTCCTGTACTTCATTTACAGTATAACCAAGTACACCTCAACCTTCCTGTACTTCATTTACAGTATAACCAACTACACCTCAACATTCCTGTACTTCATATACACTATAAAAAAGTACATCTCAACATTCCTGTACTTCATATACAGTAAACCTAGTACACCTCAACATTCCTCATTCCTGTACTTCATTTACAGTATAACCAAGTACACCTCAACATTCCTGTAATTCATATACAGTATAACCACGTACACCTCAACATTCCTGTACTTCATTTACAGTAAACTTAGTACACCTCAACATTCCTGTACTTCATATGCAGTATAACCAAGTACACCTCAACATTCCTGTACTTCATATACAGTATAACCACGTACACCTCAACATTCCTGTACTTCATTTACAGTAAACTTAGTACACCTCAACATTCCTGTACTTCATTTACAGTATAACCAAGTACACCTCAACATTCCTGTACTTCATATACAGTAAACAGTACACCTCAACATTACTGTACTTCATATACAGTTTAACCAAGTACACCTCAACATTCCTGCACTTCATTTACAGTATAACCAAGTACACCTCAACATTCAAGTACTTCATATACACTATAACCAAGTACACCTCATTCCTGTACTTCATATACAGTAAACCTAGTACACCTCAACATGCAATTACTTCATATACACTGTAACTAAGTACACCTCATTTCTGTATTTCATTTACAGTATAAACAAGTACACCTCAACATTCCTGTACTTCATATACAATATAACCAAGTACAGCTCATTCCTGTACTTCATATAGAGTAAACCTAGTACACCTCAACATTCCTGAACTTCATATACAGTATAACCAAGTACACCTCAACATTCAAGTACTTCATATACACTATAACCAAGTACACCTCAAAATTCATGTACTTCATTTACAGTATAACCTAGTACACTTCAACATTCCTGAACTCCATATATAACCATGTACACCTCAACATTCCTGTACTTCATATACAATAAACAGTACACCTCAACATTCCTGTACTTGATATACAGTATAATAAAGTACACCTCAACATTCCTGTACTTCATCTACAGTATAACCAAGTACACCTCAACATTACTGTACTTCATTTACAGTATAACCTAGTACACCTCAACATTCCTGAACTCCATATATAACCATGTACACCTCAACATTCCTGTACTTCATATACAGTAAACAGTACACCTCAACATTCCTGTACTTGATATACAGTATAATCAAGTACACCTCAACATTCCTGTACTTCACTTACAGTATAACCAAGTACACCTCAACATTCCTGTACTTCATATACAGTAAACCTAGTACACCTCAACATTCCTGTACTTGATATACAGTATAATAAAGTACACCTCAACATTCCTGTACTTAATTTACAGTATAACCAAGTACACCTCAACATTCCTGTACTTCATATAGAGTAAACCTAGTACCCCTCAACATTCCTGTACTTCATCTACAGTATAACCAAGTACACCTCAACATTACTGTACTTCATTTACAGTATAACCTAGTACACCTCAACATTCCTGAACTCCATATATAACCATGTACACCTCAACATTCCTGTACTTCATATACAGTAAACAGTACACCTCAACATTCCTGTACTTGATATACAGTATAATCAAGTACACCTCAACATTCCTGTACTTCACTTACAGTATAACCAAGTACACCTCAACATTCCTGTACTTCATATACAGTAAACCTAGTACACCTCAACATTCCTGTACTTGATATACAGTATAATAAAGTACACCTCAACATTCCTGTACTTAATTTACAGTATAACCAAGTACACCTCAACATTCCTGTACTTCATATAGAGTAAACCTAGTACCCCTCAACATTCCTGTACTTCATTTACAGTATAACCTAGTACACTTCAACATTCCTGAACTCCATATATAACCATGTACACCTCAACATTCCTGTACTTCATATACAATAAACAGTACACCTCAACATTCCTGTACTTGATATACAGTATAATAAAGTACACCTCAACATTCCTGTACTTAATTTACAGTATAACCAAGTACACCTCAACATTCCTGTACTTCATTTACAGTATAACCTAGTACACCTCAACATTCCTGAACTCCATATATAACCATGTACACCTCAACATTCCTGTACTTCATATACAGTACAACCTAGTACACCTCGACATTCCTGTTCTTCATATATAACAATGTACACCTCAACATTCCTGTACTTCATATACAGTATAACCAAGTGCATCTCAACATTCCTGTACTTCACTTACAGTATAACCATGTACACCTCAACATTCCTGTACTTCACTTACAGTATAACCAAGTACACCTCAACATTCCTGTACTTCATATACAGTAAACCTAGTACACCTCAACATTCCTGTACTTCATATACAGTATAATCAAGTACACCTCAACATTCCTGTACTTCATATACAGTAAACCTAGTACACCTCAACATTCCTGTACTTCATACAGAGTTTAACCAAGTACACCTCAACATTCTGGTACTTCATTTACACTATAAAAAAGTACACCTCAACATTCCTGTACTTCATATACAGTAAACCTAGTACACCTCAACATTCATGAACTTCATTTACAGTATAACCAAGTACACCTAGACATTCCTGTACATAATTTACAATATAACCTAGTACACCTCAACATTCCTGAACTTCATATCCAGTACAACCTAGTACACCTCAACATTCCTGTACTACATATACACTATAACCAAGTACACCTCAACATTCCTGTACTACATATACACTATAACCAAGTGCATCTCAACATTCCTGTACTACATATACACTATAACCAAGTACACCTCAACATTACTGTACTTCATATACAGTAAACTTAGTACACCTCAACATTCCTGTACTTCATATACAGTAAACTTAGTACACCTCAACATTCCTGTACTTCATATACAGTAAACTTAGTACACCTCAACATTCCTGTACTTCATATACAGTATAACCAAGTACATCTCAACATTCCTGTACTTTATATCCAGTATAACCTAGTACACCTCAACATTCCTGTTCTTCATATATAACCATGTACACCCCAACTAGATCTAATCTAGTTCAATTCCAACAACGGACTACACAAAGGCAGAGACACTAAGAGGGAAAGTGTGAAAGTGAAGACAGCTTTGATGCCAGATGACATTCCACTGCCGTGTGTACATTACAGTTCCCTCTCACCATTCATTAACATCACCGTAAATCTACCACATTCTCTAGTCTCTTTACCTAAAACACAGCCTTCTTCACTCATAGCTATATGTGTGTGTGTGTGTGTGTGTGTGTGTGTGTGTGTGTGTGTGTGTGTGTGTGTGTGTGTGTGTGTGTGTGTGTGTGTGTGTGTGTGTGTGTGTGTGTGTGTGTGTGTGTGTGTGTGTGTGTCTGTGTGTGTGTGTGTTTGTGTTTGTGTTCAGGTGCATATACTATGCATTTTAAAACACCATCTCATTATGGCTGTTAACAGGAATTTACATAGTTACTTATATATTAAGATGGCAGGTAGCCTAGTGGTTAGAGCGTTGTGCCAGTAACCAGAAGGGATCCTAGTGGTTAGAGTGTTGGGCCAGTAACCAGCAGGTAGCCTAGTGGTTAGATCGTTGGGCCAGTAACCAGCAGGTAGCCTAGTGGTTAGAGCGTTGGGCCAGTAACCAGCAGGTAGCCTAGTGGTTAGAGCGTTGGGCCAGTAACCAGCAAGTAGCCTAGTGGTTAGAGCGTTGAACCAGTAACCAGCAGGCAGCCTAGTGGTTTGAGCGTTGGGCCAGTAACCAGCAGGTAGCCTAGGCGTTAGAGTGTTGGACTAGTAACCAGCACGTAGCCTAGTGGTTAGAGCGTTGGGCCAATAACCAGCAGGTAGCCTAGTGGTTAGAGCGTTGGGCCAGTAACCAGCAGGTAGCCTAGTGGTTAGAGCGTTGGGCCAGTAACCAGCAGGTAGCCTAGTGGTTAGAGCGTTGGGCCAGTAACCAGCAGGTAGCCTCGTGGTTAGAGCGTTGGGCCAGTAACTGAGCGTTTGCTGTTCATCACATGTCTTCTGGTCTGCAGAGCTCAGCCTTGGTTTGGTCTAGGGGTAACAGTACATGTTGTGGAGATGACAGTCAGCCTTGGTTTCGTCTAGGGGTAACAGTACATGTTGTGGAGTTGACAGTCAGCCTTTGTTTGGTCTAGGGGTAACAGTACATATTGTGGAGATGACAGTCAGCCTTGGTTTGGTCTAGGGGTAACAGTACATGTTGTGGAGATGACAGTCAGCCTTGGTTTGGTCTAGGGGTAACAGTACATGTTGTGGAGATGACAGTCAGCCTTGGTTTCGTCTAGGGGTAACAGTACATGTTGTGGAGATGACAGTCAGCCTTGGTTTCATCTAGGGGTAACAGTACATGTTGTGGAGATGACAGTCAGCCTTGGTTTGGTCTAGGGGTAACAGTACATATTGTGGAGATGACAGTCAGCCTTGGTTTGGTCTAGGGGTAACAGTACATGTTGTGGAGATGACAGTCAGCCTTGGTTTGGTCTAGGGGTAAAGGTACATGTTTTGGAGATGACAGTCAGCCTTGGTTTCATCTAGGGGTAACAGTACATGTTGTGGAGATGACAGTCAGCCTTGGTTTGGTCTAGGGGTAACAGTACATATTGTGGAGATGACAGTCAGCCTTGGTTTGGTCTTGGGGTAACAGTACATGTTGTGGAGATGACAGTCAGCCTTGGTTTGGTCTAGGGGTAACAGTACATATTGTGGAGATGACAGCCAGCCTTGGTTTGGTCTTGGGGTAACAGTACATATTGTGGAGATGACAGTCAGCCTTGGTTTGGTCTAGGGGTAACAGTGCATATTGTGGAGATGACAGTCAGCCTTGGTTTGGTCTAGGGGTAACAGTACATATTGTGGAGATGACAGTCAGCCTTGGTTTGGTCTAGGGGTAACAGTACATATTGTGGAGATGACAGTCAGCCTTGGTTTGGTCTAGGGGTAACAGTACATATTGTGGAGATGACAGTTACGTGAGACTTTTGTTTGTTACCTTTTCTATTATTCATTCTCACTTCTGCTCTGAAAAGGATCTGCGAGCCTCCGGAAGCAGAACACAGGGACTGTTTGTGTATGTGCGTCCGTGAGCGAGTGGGTGCGTTTATTAGTGTGTGTGTGTGTATGTTATCCTCATCTCTCCAACTCTCCTTCTCTTCATCGATATTCCGGGTGTTGCCATGGTGTTTGGCCCACTGCTCTGGGTGTTGCCATGGTGTTTGGCACAGTGTGCCTTGTGTTGCCATGGTGTTTGGCCTACTGCTCCGGGTGTTGCCATGGTGTTTGGTTCAGTGCTCGGGTGTTGCCATGGTGTTTGGTTCAGTGCTCCGGGTGTTGCCATGGTGTTTGGTTCAGTGCTCTGGGTGTTGCCATGGTGTTTGGCCCAATAATCTGGGTGTTGCCATGTGTTTGGGTGTTGCCATGGTGTTTGGCCCATCTTGTGGTGTTGCCATGGTGTTTGGTGTTCAGTGCTCCGGGTGTTGCCATGGTGTTTGGTCCACTGCACTGGGTGTTGCCATGGTGTTTGGTCCACTGCTCTGGGTGTTGCCATGGTGTTTGGTTCAGTGCTCCGGGTGTTGCCATGGTGTTTTTGCCCACTGCTCCAGGTGTTGCCATGGTGTTTGGTTCAGTGATCCGGGTGTTGCCATGGTGTTTGGACCAGTGTTCTCAAGTCGGAGTGTATTGTTTGTCTAAATACTGATGATAATTACATCAATTAGAACAGCTCCACTGTCTCCCTCTGACCTAAGAACACAACTAAAGACACAAAATTTCTCTCTTTCTCCATGATACCATGTTTGCTTCAAGCCCAAAAACAACACCTAAAGTAACAACACTCTCACATCACATCTATAACCCCCAGGGAGTCGTCCCTCCTTCTGTCTGAGTCAGAAACACACAATACTCTCACATCACATCTATAACCCCCAGGGAGTCGTCCCTCCTTCTGTCTGAGTCAGAAACACACAATACTCTCACATCACATCTATAACCCCCAGGGAGTCGTCCCTCCTTCTGTCTGAGTCAGACAAACACAACACTCTCACAACACATCTATAACCCCCAGGGTGTCCTCCCTCCCTCTGTCTGAGTCAGAAACACACAACACTCTCACAACACATCTATAACCCCCAGGGAGTCCTCCCTCCCTCTGTCTGAGTCATCTATAACCCCCCAGGGAGTCCTCCCTCCCTCTGTCTGAGTCAGAAACAAACAACACTCTCACATCACATCTATAACCCCCAGGGAGTCCTCCCTCTGTCTGAGTCAGAAACACACAACACATCTATAACCCCCAGGGAGTCCTCCCTCCCTCTGTCTGAGTCAGAAACACACAACACTCTCACATCACATATATAACCCCCAGGGAGTCCTCCCTCTGTCTGAGTCAGAAACACACATCACATCTATAACCCCCAGGGAGTCCTCCCTCCCTCTGTCTGAGTCAGAAACACACAACACTCTCACATCACATCTATAACCCCCAGGGAGTCCTCCCTCTGTCTGAGTCAGAAACACTCAACACATCTATAACCCCCAGGGTGTCCTCCCTCCCTCTGTCTGAGTTAGAAACAAACATCACATCTATAACCCCCAGGGAGTCCTCCCTCCCTCTGTCTGAGTCAGAAACACACAACACTCTCACAACACATCTATAACCCCCAGGGAGTCCTCCCTCTGTCTGAGTCAGAAACACACGACACTCTCACATCACATCTATAACCCCCAGGGAGTCCTCCCTCTGTCTGAGTCAGAAACACACCACATCTATAACCCCCAGGGAGTCCTCCCTCTGTCTGAGTCAGAAACACACAACACTCTCACATCACATCTATAACCACCAGGGAGTCCTCCCTCTGTCTGAGTCAGAAACACACAACACTCTCACAACACATCTATAACCCTTAGGGTGTCCTCCCTCCCTCTGTCTGAGTCAGAAACACACAACACTCTCATCTCTATAACCCCCAGGAGTCAGAAACACACAACACATCCCTCCCTCCCTGTCTGAGTCAGAAACACACAACACATCTATAACCCCCAGGGAGTCCTCCCTCCCTCTGTCTGAGTCAAAACACCCACATCTATAACCCCCAGGGAGTCATCCCCTCCCTCTGTCTGAGTCAGAAACACACATCACATCTATAACCCCCAGGGAGTCCTCCCTCCCTCTGTCTGAGTCAGAAACACACAACACATCTATAACCCCCAGGGAGTCATCCCTCCCTCTGTCTGAGTCAGAAACACACAACACATCTATAACCCCCAGGGAGTCCTCCCTCCCTCTGTCTGAGTCAGAAACACACAACACATCTATAACCCCCAGGGAGTCCTCCCTCCCTCTGTCTGAGTCAGAAACACACAACACATCTATAACCCCCAGGGAGTCCTCCCTCTGTCTGAGTCAGAAACACACAACACAATCTATAACCTGAGTCAGACATCTATAACCACCAGGGTGTCCTCCCTCCCTCTGTCTGAGTCAGAAACACACAACACTCTCACAACACATCTATAACCCTATAGGGTGTCCTCCCTCCCTCTGTCTGAGTCAGAAACAAACATCACATCTATAACCACCAGGGAGTCCTTCCTCTGTCTGAGTCAGACACACACATCTATAACCCCAGTCTCCCTCTGTCTGAGTCAGTCCCCCCAGGAGTCCTCTCTCAGAAACAACAACACATCTATAACCCCCAGGGAGTCCTCCCTCCCTCTGTCTGAGTCTATAACCCCCAGGGAGTCCTCCCTCCCTCTGTCTGAGTCAGAAACACACAACATCACATCTATAACCCCCAGGGAGTCTCCCTCCCTCTGTCTGAGTCAAAACACACAACACATCTATAACCCCCAGGGAGTCCTCCCTCCCTCTGTCTGAGTCAGAAACACACAACACATCTATAACCCCCAGGGAGTCCTCCTCCCTCTGTCTGAGTCAGAAACACACAACACATCTATAACCCCCAGGGAGTCTCTCCCTCTGTCTGAGTCAGAAACACACAACACTCTCCTCTCTCTCACATCTATAACCACCAGGAGTCCTCTCTGTCTGAGTCAGACACACACAACACTCTCACAACACATCTATAACCCTTAGGGTGTCTCCCTCCCTCTGTCTCACATCTATAACCACCAGGGAGTCCTTCCTCTGTCTGAGTCAGACACACACAACACTCTCACAACACATCTATAACCCTTAGGGTGTCCTCCCTCCCTCTGTCTGAGTCAGAAACAAACATCACATCTATAACCACCAGGGAGTCCTTCCTCTGTCTGAGTCAGACACACACAACACATCTATAACCCCCAGGGAGTCCTCCCTCTGTCTGAGTCAGAAACACACAACACATCTATAACCCCCAGGGAGTCCTCCCTCTGTCTGAAATAACCCCAGGGAGTCCTCCTCTCTGTCTCTATAACCCCCAGGGAGTCCTCCCTCCCTCTGTCTCTATAACCCCCAGGGAGTCCTCCCTCTGTCTGAGTCAGAAACAAACAACACATCACATCTCCCCAGGGAGTCCTCTCCTCTCTGTCTGAGTCAGAAACACACAACACTCTCACATCACACATCTATAACCCCAGGAGTCCTCCCACCCTCTGTCTGAGTCAGAAACACACAACACATCTATAACCCCCAGGAGTCCTCCCTCCCTCTGTCTGAGTCAGAAACACACAACACATCTATAACCCCCAGGGAGTCATCCCTCCCTCTGTCTGAGTCAGAAACACACATCACATCTATAACCCCCAGGGAGTCCTCCCTCCCTCTGTCTGAGTCAGAAACACACAACACATCTATAACCCCCAGGGAGTCATCCCTCCCTCTGTCTGAGTCAGAAACACACAACACATCTATAACCCCCAGGGAGTCCTCCCTCCCTCTGTCTGAGTCAGAAACACACAACACATCTATAACCCCCAGGGAGTCCTCCCTCCCTCTGTCTGAGTCAGAAACACACAACACATCTATAACCCCCAGGGAGTCCTCCCTCTGTCTGAGTCAGAAACACACAACACTCTCACATCACATCTATAACCACCAGGGAGTCCTTCCTCTGTCTGAGTCAGACACACACAACACTCTCACAACACATCTATAACCCTTAGGGTGTCCTCCCTCCCTCTGTCTGAGTCAGAAACAAACATCACATCTATAACCACCAGGGAGTCCTTCCTCTGTCTGAGTCAGACACACACAACACTCTCACAACACATCTATAACCCTTAGGGTGTCCTCCCTCCCTCTGTCTGAGTCAGAAACAAACATCACATCTATAACCACCAGGGAGTCCTTCCTCTGTCTGAGTCAGACACACACAACACATCTATAACCCCCAGGGAGTCCTCCCTCTGTCTGAGTCAGAAACACACAACACATCTATAACCCCCAGGGAGTCCTCCCTCTGTCTGAGTCAGAAACAAACATCACATCTATAACCCCCAGGGAGTCCTCCCTCTGTCTGAGTCAGAAACACTCAACACATCTATACCCCCAGGAGTCTCCCTCCCTCTGTCTGAGTCTCTCACATCACATCTATAACCCCCAGGGAGTCCTCCCTCCCTCTGTCTGAGTCAGAAACAAACATCACATCTATAACCCCCAGGGAGTCCTCCCTCCCTCCTGCTGTCTGAGTCAGACACAAATGATATGTTCTCTCTCTCTCTGTCTCTCCCTGTCCCTCTGTCTCTCTCTCTCTCTCCGTCTCTCCGTCTCTCCGTCTCTCCGTCCGTCCGTCCGTCCGTCCGTCCGTCCGTCCGTCTCTCTCTCTCTCTCTCTCTCTCTCTCTCTCTCTCTCTCTCTCTCTCTCTCTCTCTCTCTCTCTCTCTGTCTCTCTCCTCATCTCTGTTTTTCCCCACCATCTGGCCACGAGCCCATTCCCCCTGCTGACCGTCAGCAGACACACACTTAAACAAACACACACCTACTCACACACACACACACACACACACACACACACACACACACACACACACACACACACACACACACACACACACACACACACACACACACACACACACACACACACACACACACACACACACACACACACACACACACACACACACTTATAAACAATCAGACCCAAACAGGGTAATTGCCTAATGACCTTTGTGTGAATGGGGTCAGTAGCATGTGAGGCGGTAAACTCGTTAGTGGTAGCGACCCACCTGTGAGGTGAATGCTCACTTAGGCAGACACCAATCTGGACGCTTTCTTGCCCTGACCTCATCCACTTCATATCCAATCAGACGGCTTCACCAATATCTCCAAAAGTGAGTTAATGAAAGGGCATTTTAATCATAATCAACATACTGCCAAATGGCTTTTGTCTCCAAATGTCTTCATCGTGTAGTAGTAGTAGTAGTAGAAGAAGAAGTACTAGTTGTAGTAGTAGCATAAGTAGTAGTAATAGTAGTAGCAGTATCAGTACTAATAGTAGTATTAGTAGTAGTAGTAGTAGTAGTAGCAGTAGTTGTAGTAGTAGTAATAGTAGTCATAGTAGAAGTAGTAGTAGTAGTAATAGTAGTAGCAGTATCAATACTAATAGTAGTAGTAGTATTAGTAGTAGCAGTAGTTGTAGGAGTAGTTGTAGTAGTAGTTGTAGTAGTATAATTAGTAGTAATAGTAGTAGTAGTAGTAGCAGCAGTTGTAGTTCTAGTAGTTGTAGAAGTACCATCTCAGGATGGTAAGTTGGTGGTTGAAGATTTCCCTCTAGTGGTGTGGGGGCTGTGCTTTGGCAAAGTGGGTGAGGTTATATCCTTCCTGTTTGGCCCTGTCCGGGGGTGTCCTCGGATGGGGCCACAGTGTCTCCTGACCCCTCCTGTCTCAGCCTCCAGTATTTATGCTGCAGTAGTTTATGTGTCGGGGGGCTAGGGTCAGTTTGTTTATCTGGAGTACTTCTCCTGTCCTATTCGGTGTCCTGTGTAAATCTAAGTGTGCGTTCTCTAATTCTCTCCTTCTCTCTTTCTTTCTCTCTCTCGGAGGACCTGAGCCCTAGGACCATGCCCCAGGACTACCTGACATGATGACTCCTTGCTGTCCCCAGTCCACCTGGCCATGCTGCTGCTCCAGTTTCAACTGGCCTGGGCCCTAGGACCATGTCCCAGGACTACCTGACATGAGGACTCCTTGCTGTCCCCAGTCCACCTGGCCATGCTCCTGCTCCAGTTTCAACTGTTCTGCCTTACTATTATTCAACCATGCTGGTCATTTATGAACATTTGAACATCTTGGTCATGTTCTGTTATAATCTCTACCCGGCACAGCCAGAAGAGGACTGGCCACCCCACTCTCTCTCGGAGGACCTGAGCCCGGTTCCTCTCTGAGGTTTCTTCCCCAGGTTTTGGCCTTTCAACTGTTCTGCCTTATTTTATTTGACCATGTGGTCATTTTACACCTGCATTGTTTGCTGTTTGGGGTTTTAGGCTGGGTTTCTGTACAGCACTTTGAGATATCAGCTGATGTACGAAGGGCTATATAAATACATTTGATTTGATTTGATTTGAAGTAGTTGTAGCAGTAGAATTAGTAGTAATAGTAGTATCAGTATCAGTACTAATAGTAGTATTAATAATAGTAGTAGTAGTAGTAGTAGTAATAGCTGTAGTATTAGTAGGAGTAGAATTAGTAGTAATAATAGTAGCAGTATCAGTACTAATAGTAGTAGTAGTAGTAGTTGTTGTAGTAGTATAATTAGTAGTACTAGTAGTAGTAGTATTAGTAGTAGCAGTAGTTGTAGTAGTAGTTGTAGTTGTAGTAGTAGTAGTAGCAGTAGTTGAAGTAGAAGTTGTAGTAAATAATGTAGTGATGTAGTGATGTAGTGATGTAGTGATGTAGTGAGGGACTGATGTAGTGATGTAAGATGTACTGATGTAGTGATGTAGTGAGGTAGTGATGTACTGATGTAGTGATGTAGTGAGGTAGTGATGTACTGATGTACTGATGTACTGATGTAGTGATGTAGTGATGTACTGATGTAGTGAAGTAGTGATGTACTGATGTAGTGATGTAGTGAGGGACTGATGTACTGATGTACTGATGTAGTGATGTAGTGATGTACTGATGTAGTGAAGTAGTGATGTACTGATGTAGTGATGTAGTGAAGTAGTGATGTAGTGATGTAGTGATGTAGTGAGGGACTGATGTAGTGATGTAAGATGTACTGATGTAGTGATGTAGTGAGGTAGTTGATGTACTGATGTAGTGATGTAAGATGTACTGATGTAGTGATGTAGTGAGGTAGTGATGTACTGATGTAGTGATGTAGTGATGTAGTGATGTACTGATGTAGTGAAGTAGTGATGTACTGATGTAGTGATGTAGTGAGGTAGTGATGTACTGATGTACTGATGTAGTGATGTAGTGATGTACTGATGTAGTGAAGTAGTGATGTACTGATGTAGTGATGTAGTGAGGGACTGATGTAGTGATGTAAGATGTACTGATGTAGTGATGTAGTGAGGTAGTGATGTAGTGATGTACTGATGTAGTGAAGTAGTGAGGTAGTGATGTACTGATGTACTGATGTACTGATGTAGTGAAGTAGTGATGTACTGATGTAGTGATGTAGTGAGGTAGTGATGTAGTGAAGGACTGATGTAGTGATGTAGTGATGTACTGATGTACTGATGTAACTTCCGGCGCCGACAGAGATGGCCGCCTCGCTTCGCATTCCTAGGAAACGTTTTTGTTTTTTTTACGTGTTATTTCTTACATTGGTACCCCAGGTCATCTTAGGTTTCATTACATACAGTCGAGAAGAACTACTGAATATAAGAGCAGCGTCAACACACCATCAGTACGACCAAGAATATGACTTTCCCGGAGCGGATCCTGTGTTCTGCCTTCCACCCAGGACAACGGAATGGATCCCAGCCTGCGACCGAAAACAACGACGTCGTAAAACAGGCAAACGAAGCGGTCTTCTGGTCAGTCTCCGGAGACGGGCACATCGCGCGCCACTCCCTAGCATTCTACTCACCAATGTCCAGTCTCTTGACAACAAGGTTGATGAAATCCGAACAAGGGTAGCATTCCAGAGGGACATCAGAGACTGTAACGTTCTTTGCTTCACGGACACATGGCTCACAGAAGAGACGCTATCGGAGTCGGTGCAGCCAGCTGGTTTCTCCACTCATCGTGCCGACAGAAACAAACATCTTTCTGGTAAGAAGAGGGGCGGGGGCGTATGCTTTATGGTTAACGAGACGTGGTGTCGTCACAACAACATACAGGAACTCAAGTCCTTCTGTTCACCTGATTTAGAATTCCTCACAATCAAATGTCGACCGCATTATCTACCAAGGGAATTCTCTTCGATTATAATCACAGCCGTATATATTCCCCCCCCAAGCAGACACATTGATGGCTCTGAACGAACTTTATTTGACTCTTTGCAAACTGGAATCCACATATCCTGAGGCTGCATTCATTGTAGCTGGGGATTTTAACAACGCTAATCTGAAAACAAGACTCCCTAAATTTTACCAGCATATCGATTGCGCAACCAGGGCTGGTAAAACCTTGGATCATTGCTATTCTAACTTCCACGATGCATATAAGGCCCTGCCCCGCCCTCCTTTCGAAAAAGCTGACCACGACTCCATTTTGTTGCTCCCTGCCTACAGACAAAAGCTAAAACAAGATTCCACGCTCCAAGACTGCTTCCATCACGTGGACTGGGATATGTTTTGTATTGCATCAAACAACAACATTGATGAATATGCTGATTCGGTGAGCGAGTTCATTAGAACATGCGTTGAAGATGTCGTTCCCATAGCAACGATTAAAACATTCCCAAACCAGAAACCGTGGATTGATGGCAGCATTTGCGTGAAACTGAAAGTGCGAACCACTGCTTTTAATCAGGGCAAGGTGACCGGAAACATGACCGAATACAAACAGTGTAGCTATTCCCTCCGCAAGGCAATCAAACAAGCTAAGCGTCAGTATAGAGACAAAGTAGAATCGCAATTCAATGGCTCAGACACAAGACGTATGTGGCAGGGTCTACAGTCAATCACGGATTACAAAAAGAAAACCAGCCCCGTCACGGACCAGGATGTCTTGCTCCCATAACTTTTTTTGCCCGCTTTGAGGACAATACAGTGTCACTGACACGGCCCGCAACCAAAACATGCGGACTCTCCTTCACTGCAGCCAAGGTGAGTAAAACATTTAAATGTGTTAACCCTCGCAAGGCTGCAGGCCCAGACGGCATCCCCAGCCGCGCCCTCAGAGCATACGCAGACCAGCTGGCTGGTGTGTTTACGGACATATTCAATCAATCCCTATCCCAGTCTGCTGTTCCCACATGCTTCAAGAGGGCCTCCATTGTTCCTGTTCCCAAGAAAGCTAAGGTAACTTAGCTAAATGACTACCGCCCCGTAGCACTCATTTCCGTCATCATGAAGTGCTTTGAGAGACTAGTCAAGGACCATATCACCTCCACCCTACCTGACACTCTAGACCCACTCCAATTTGCTTACCGCCCAAATAGGTCCACAGACGATGCAATCTCAACCACACTGCACACTGCCCTAACCCATCTGGACAAGAGGAATACCTATGTGAGAATGCTGTTCATCGACTACAGCTCGGCATTCAACACCATAGTACCCTCCAAACTCATCATCAAGCTCGAGACCCTGGGTCTCAACCCCGCCCTGTGCAACTGGGTACTGGAGTTCCTGAGGGGCCGCCCCCAGGTGGTGAGGGTAGGTAACAACATATCTACCCCGCTGATCCTCAACACTGGGGCCCCACAAGAGTGCGTTCTGAGCTGTACTCCCCTGTTCAATAATCAAGTTTGCGGACGACACAACAGTGGTAGGCTTGATTACCAACAACGACGAGACGGCCTACAGGGAGGAGGTGAGGACCCTCGGAGTGTGGTATCAGGAAAATAACCTCACACTCAACGTCAACAAAACTAAGGAGATGATTGTGGACTTCAGGAAACAGCAGATGGAGCACCCCCCTATCCACATTGATGGAACAGTAGTGGAGAGGGTAGTAAGTTTTAAGTTCCTCGGTGTTCACATCACAGACAAACTGAATTGGTCCACCCACACAGACAGCACCTCAGGAGGCTGAAGAAATTTGGCTTGTCACCAAAAGCACTCACAAACTTCTACAGATGCACAATCGAAAGCATCCTGTCGGGCTGTATCACCGCCTGGTACGGCAACTGCTCCGCCCACAACCGTAAGGCTCTCCAGAGGGTAGTGAGGTCTGCACAACGCCTCACCGGGAGCAAACTACCTGCCCTCCAGGACACCTACACCACCCGATGTCACAGGAAGGCCATAAAGACCATCAAGGACAACAACCACCCGAGCCACTGCCTGTTCACCACGCTATCGTCCAGAAGGCGAGATCAGTACAGGTGTATCAAAGCTGGGACCGAGAGACTGAAAAACAGCTTCTATCTCAAGGCCATCAGACTGTTAAACAGCCACTACTAATATTGAGTGGCTGCTGCCAACACACTGACTCAACTCCAGCCACTTTAATAATGGGAATTGATGTAAAAAAATCACTAGCCACTTTAAACAATGCTACTTCATATAATGTTTACATACCCTACATTATTTATATCATATGTATATACTGTACTCTTTTTTTAAACTTAATTTACTAGGCAAGTCAGTTAAGAACAAATTCTTATTTTCAATGACAGGCTGGGTTAACTGCCTGTTCAGGGCCAGAACAACAGATTTGTACCTTGTCAATTCGGGGATTCGAACTTGCAACCTTTCGGTTACTAGTCCAAAGCTCTAACCACTAGGCTACCCTGCCGCCACATATCTCTCTATATCATATACTGCATCTTTATGTAACACATGTATCACTAGCCACTTTAAACTATGCCACTTTGTTTACATACTCATCTCATATGTATATACTGTACTCGATACCATCTACTCCGTCTTGCCTATGCCGCTCTGTACCATCACTCATTCATATATCTTTATGTACATATTCTTTATCCCTTTAAACTTATGTGTATAAGGTAGTAGTTTTGGAATTGTTAGCTAGATTACTCGTTGGTTATTACTGCATTGTCGGAACTAGAAGCACAAGCATTTCGCTACACTCGCATTAACATCTGCTAACCATGTGTATGTGACAAATAACATTTGATTTGATTTAATGATGTAGTGATGTACTGATGTTCTGATGTAGTGATGTAGTGATGTACTGATGTACTGATGTAGTGAGGGACTGATGTAGTGATGTAGTGATGTGCTGATGTAGTGATGTAGTGATGTAGTGATGTAGTGATGTAGTGATGTACTGATGTACTGATGTAGTGATGTAGTGATGTAGTGATGTACTGATGTAGTGAAGGACTGATGTAGTGATGTAGTGATGTACTGATGTAGTGATGTAGTGATGTACTGATGTACTGATGTAGTGATGTACTGATGTAGTGATGTAGTGATGTAGTGATGTAGTGATGTACTGATGTAGTGATGTAGCGAAGGACTGATGTAGTGATGTAGTGAAGGACTGATGTAGTGATGTAGTGATGTAGTGATGTAGTGATGTAGTGAAGGACTGAGGGAGTGATGTAGTGATGTAGTGATGTACTGATGTAGTGAAGGACTGATGTAGTGATGTAGTGATGTACTGATGTACTGATGTAGTGAAGGACTGATGTAGTGATGTAGTGATGTACTGATGTAGTGATGTAATGATGTAGTGATGTACTGATGTAGTGATGTAGTGATGTACTGATGTACTGATGTAGTGAAGGACTGATGTAGTGATGTAGTGATGTAGTGATGTACTGATGTAGTGATGTAGTGATGTAATGATGTAGTGATGTAATGATTTTGTGATGTAGTGATGTAGTGATGTAGTGATGTACTGATGTAGTGATGTACTGATGTACTGATGTAGTGATGTACTGATGTACTGATGTACTGATGTAGTGATGTAGTGATGTAATGATGTAGTGATGTACTGATGTAGTGATGTAGTGATGTAATGATGTAGTGATGTAATGATTTTGTGATGTAGTGATGTAGTGATGTAGTGATGTACTGATGTAGTGATGTACTGATGTAGTGATGCACCACTAAATAGGTTTTGTTTGTTTTGTCTTTTTAAAGTCAAAAGTTTGTAGCTAAGATGTTCAGGTTGATGCGAGGACGGAGGAGTGGAAGATATGTGTGCAACAGCATTAATTCAGCGTGAGGTCCTGATTGCTCAGTCAGACTAACACAGCATCCACCTCCTCTGTGCGGAGGAGCACCATCTGACCTGTAAAGATGGGATGAACATTTTCTGAATATTAATCAGAGATGCGCTGGCTGAGATCATGCAATACTTCAGGATGATTTTTATGTCTGTCTCTTTACATAAACTACTGGTTTGTTGCTTGTGTCTCTCTCTCTCTGTCTCTCTCTCTCTTCCCCCCAGCCCTTCACTCTGTCTCTCTCTCTTCCCCCCACCCCTTCTCTCTCTGTCTCTCTCTCTTCCCCCCACCCCTTCTCTCTCTGTCTCTCTCTCTTCCCCCCACCCCTTCTCTCTCTGTCTCTCTCTCTTCCCCCAGCCCGTCACTCTGTCTCTCTCTCTTCCCCCCACCCCTTCTCTCTCTGTCTGTCTCTCTCTTCCCCCAGCCCTTCACTCTGTCTCTCTCTCTTCCCCCCACCCCTTCTCTCTCCGTCTCTCTCTCTCTTCCCCCAACCCTTGACTCTGTCTCTCTCTCTCTTCCCCCACCCCTTCACTCTGTCTCTCTCTCTTCCCCCACCCCTTGACTCTGTCTCTCTCTTCCCCCCACCCCTTCACTCTGTCTCTCTCTTCCCCCACCCCTTGACTCTGTCTCTCTCTCTTCCCCCCACCCCTTCTCTCTCCGTCTCTCTCTCTCTTCCCCCCACCCCTTGACTCTGTCTCTCTCTCTTCCCCCCACCCCTTGACTCTGTCTCTCTCTTCCCCCACCCCTTGACTCTGTCTCTCTCTCTTCCCCCCACCCCTTCTCTCTCCGTCTCTCTCTCTCTTCCCCCCACCCCTTGACTCTGTCTCTCTCTCTTCCCCCCACCCCTTGACTCTGTCTCTCTCTTCCCCCCACCCCTTGACTCTGTCTCTCTCTCTTCCCCCCACCCCTTCTCTCTCCGTCTCTCTCTCTCTTCCCCCACACCTTCTCTCTCCGTCTCTCTCTCTCTCTTCCCCCACCTCTTGACTCTGTCTCTCTCTCTTCCCCCCACCCCTTCTCTCTTTCTCTCTTCCCCCCACCCCTTCTCTCTTTCTCTCTTCCCCCCACCCTTCTCTCTTTCTCTCTTCCCCCACCCTTCTCTCTTTCTCTCTTCCCCGCACCCCTTCTCTCTTTCTCTCTTCCCCCCACCCCTTCTCTCTTTCTCTCTTCCCCCACCCTTCTCTCTTTCTCTCTTCCCCCACCCCTTCTCTCTTTCTCTTTTCCCCCCACCCCTTCTCTCTTTCTCTCTTCCCCCCCCCTTGACTCTGTCTCTCTCTCTTCCCCCCACCCCTTCTCTCTCCGTCTCTCTCTCTCTCTTCCCCCACACCTTCTCTCTCCGTCTCTCTCTCTCTTCCCCCACCTCTTGACTCTGTCTCTCTCTCTTCTCCCCACCCCTTCTCTCTTTCTCTCTTTCCCCCACCCCTTCTCTCTTTCTCTCTTCCCCCACCCCTTCTCTTTTCTCTCTTCCCCCCACCCTTCTCTCTTTCTCTCTTCCCCCACCCCTTCTCTCTTTCTCTCTTCCCCCCACCCCTTCTCTCTTTCTCTCTTCCCCCACCCTTCTCTCTTTCTCTCTTCCCCCCCCCCCTTCTCTCTTTCTCTCTTCCCCCACCCCTTCTCTCTTTCTCTCTTCCCCCCACCCCTTGACTCTGTCTCTCTCTCTTCCCCCCCCACCCCTTCTCTCTCCGTCTCTCTCTCTCTTCCCCCCACCCTTCTCTCTCCGTCTCTCTCTCTCTTCCCCCCACCTCTTGACTCTGTCTCTCTCTCTTCCCCCCACCCCTTCTCTCTTTCTCTCTTTCCCCCACCCCTTCTCTCTTTCTCTCTTCCCCCACCCCTTCTCTCTTTCTCTCTTCCCCCACCCCTTCTCTCTTTCTCTCTTCCCCCCACCCCTTCTCTCTCCGTCTCCCTCTCTCTTCCCCCCACCCCTTGACTCTGTCTCTCTCTCTTCCCCCACCCCTTCTCTCTTTCTCTCTTCCCCCACCCCTTCTCTCTTTCTCTCTTCCCCCCACCCCTTCTCTCTTTCTCTCTTCCCCCACCCCTTCTCTCTCCTTCTCTCTCTCTCTTCCCCCCACCCCTTCTCTCTTTCTCTCTTCCCCCACCCCTTGACTCTGTCTCTCTCTCTTCCCCCCACCCCTTCTCTCTTTCTCTCTTCCCCCACCCCTTCTCTCTTTCTCTCTTCCCCCACCCCTTCTCTCTTTCTCTCTTACCCCCACCCCTTCTCTCTTTCTCTCTTACCCCCACCCCTTCTCTCTTTCTCTCTTCCTCCCACCCCTTCTCTCTTTCTCTCTTACCCCCACCCCTTCTCTCTTTCTCTCTTACCCCCATCCCTTCTCTCTCTGTCTCTCTCTTCCCCCACCCCTTCTCTCTCCGTCTCTTTCTCTCTTACCCCCACCCCTTCTCTCTTTCTCTCTTCCCCCACCCGTTCTCTCTTTCTCTCTTCCCCCACCCCTTCTCTCTCTGTCTCTCTCTTCCCCCACCCCTTCTCTCTCCGTCTCTTTCTCTCTTCCCCCACCCCTTCTCTCTTTCTCTCCTCCCCCCACCCCTTCTCTCTTTCTCTCTTCCCCCACCCCTTCTCTCTTTCTCTCCTCCCCCACCCCTTCTCTCTTTCTCTCTTACCCCCACCCCTTCTCTCTCTGTCTCTCTCTTACCCCCACCCCTTCTCTCTCTGTCTCTCTCTTCCCCCCACCCCTTCTCTCTCTGTCTCTCTCTTCCCCCACCCCTTCTCTCTCCGTCTCTCTCTCTCTTCCCCCCACCCCTTCACTCTGTCTCTCTCTTCCCCCACCCCTTCTCTCTCTCTCTCTCTCTCTCTCTCTCTCTCTCTCTCTCTCTCTCTCTCTCTCTCTCTCTCTCTCTCTCTCTTCCCCTAACACTTCTCTATGTCTCTCTCTCTTCCCCCCACCCCTGCTTTCTGTCTCTCTTTCTGGCTTGCACAAGTAACAGTCTTTGATAATACATATTGGCATATTCACATGGCCAGTGTGTTCTACCAGCATAAGATACTTTCACATAGTCTTTTTTCTTTACCATATAAAGGAATCCTGTCTTATACTGACACACATCCGTTGATCTTACCTTCTAATTAATCAACAACGCACAAGGTGGTGTGGTATACGGTATGATATTCCACGGCTGTCAGCCAATCAAAATTCAGGTCTGGCACCACACAGTTTATAATTAAGAACATACAACGAACCAGGGTTGGGTAGGTAACTTTCTAAATGTAATATGCTACAGTAACTAGTTACCTGTCTAAAATTGTAATCAGTCATGTAACTTTTGGTTTACCTAAACTCAGTAATGAAATCTGATTACTTTCTGTTACTTTTAGATTACTTTTAGATTACTTTCCCCTTAAGAGGCATTAGAAGAAGATCTATTGCAGGATAAGACCATGTTAAAGTTTACATAGCTGGCCACATATGGATGTTCAATTTTACTTGATGCGTTGTCTATGTAGGCTTCTTCTAACCCATTGTTTTCTACTACATATCATCATACATCATACATTATATCTTTACATTAAAAACCAAAGTCTATCAGAATTCCAGTCATGAGCCTCCCGAGTGGCGCAGTGGTCTAAGGCACTGCCTTGCAGTGCTATCTGTGTAACTAGAGATTCTGGGTTTGAGTCCAGGCTCTGTCGCAGTCGACCGCTACCGGGAGATCAATGGGGCGGCGCACAATTGGCCCAGCGTCGTCCGGGTGAGGGGAGGGTTTGGCCGGCAGGGATGTCCTTGTCTCATTTTGCTCTAGCGACTCCTGTGGCGGGCCGGGAGCAGAGCACGCTGACACGCTCAGTGCGGCTGGCTTCCGGGTTAAGTAGGTATTATGTCAAGGAGCAGTGCTGCTCGGTTGGGTTGTGTTTCGGAGGAAGCACCTCTCTCGACATTCGCCTCATCCGAGTCCGTACGGGAGTTGCAGTGATGAGACAAGACCGCAGCTTCCAATTCCCCCAAAAAATACAAAATGAGGGAGAAAAAAGGCTAAAAAAAAGGAAATTCAAGAACAGGACTTGGAAATATGGAAGTATAGATTAGCCAAATTGTTTTATCTGACCATGACCCCCAAACCTAAGGACTTATTAGCCAGCTCTACTCTGTTGTTTATGGTTTTGTTGTCATGGAGGAATGATTGGGCTCATTGATTCAAGTTCAAAAATAAATGCTGTGCTCATGGAATTGGATGCTTTGGGCACTACTGAGAAGTGCTACATTGACGTGACAAATGAACTCCATATTTTGTATTTGTAATAGGCCTATTGTTTACATGTTTGTTCCCTACACTTTGATATCTTGATAATATGCAGCTGTTTAACTTCTTATGGCTGGGGGACAGTATTGAGTAGCTTGAATGAATAATGTGGCCAGAGTAAACTGCCTGCTACTATTATTGAAGATTTATTATAAAACATCCTAAAGATTGATTCTATTCATCGTTTGACATGTTTCTACGGACTGTAACGGAAGTTTTTGACTTTTTGTCTGCTCGCGCCTCATGAATTTGGATTACTGGGCTAAACGAGTGAACAAAAAGGAGGTATTTTGACAAATTATGGACTTTATCGAACAAATCAAACATTTGTTGTGGAACTGGGATGCCTGGGAGTGCATTCTGATGAAGATCTTCAAAGGTAAGTGTATATTTATAATGCTATTTCTGACTTTGTTGACTCCACAACATGGCAGATATCTGTATGGTTCGTTTTGTTGTCTGAGCTCCGTACTCAGATTATTGCATGGTGTGCTTTTCCGGTAAAGCTTCTTTGAAATCTGACACAGCGGTTGCATTAAGGAGAAGTGGTTCTAAAATTCCATACACATTTGTATCTTTTAGCAATGTTTATTAAGAGTATTTCTGTAAATTGATCACCGGATGTTTTGGAACTACTGAACATAACGCGCCAATGTAAACTAAGATTTTTGGATATAAATATGAACTTTATCGAACAAAACATACATGTATTGTGTAACATGAAGTCCTATGAGTGTCATCTGATGAAGATCATCAAAGGTTAGTGATGAATTGTATCTCTATTTCTGTTTTTTGTGACTCCTCTCTTTGGCTGGAATAATGGCTGTGTTTTTCTGTGACTAGGTTCTGACCTAACATAATCGTTTGGTGTACTTTCGTTGTAAAGCCTTTTTGAAATCGGACACTGTGGCTGGATTTACAACGAGTTTATCTTTAAAATGGTGTGAAATACTTGTATGTTTCAGGAATGTTAATTATGGGATTTCTGTTGTTTTGAATTTGGCGCCATCTTCTTTCACTGGCTGTTGTTGAGGTGGGACGCTTCGTCCCAGAGAGGTTAAAGGCCAATTCCACAGATGAAACAATAACAAAACTGTCTCCCTGCCTATATTTTTGTAAAAAGCTGAGGGATGGGCCTTGAGCAATGTAACCTCTCTAAGAGTAATAGACAGAGCTATAGATTCAAGGACTGACAATCCTTTATATAAAAGTATTGTCTTCACAATGTTACGAGGCTATAGTGTGGATTTATATTTACAATGTTTTCAAACATTGGAGGAAGACAATCGTCTTTATTGTGACAGTGGAACTAAGCTCATGAGGCATTTATAAATTACATTTTTCAAGAATAAATTGATATATACAGAACCAGTCAAAAGTTTGGACACACCTACTCCTCATTCAAGGGTTTTACTTTATTTTTACCATTTTCTACGGTAGAATAATAGTGAAGACATCGAAACAATGAAATACCACATATGGAATCATGTAGTAACCAAAAAATGTCAAAAATAAAAAACCTAAATAAATCAAAATCTATTTTAAACTTTAGATTCTTCAAAGTAGCCAACCTTTGACTTGATGACAGCTTTGCACACTCTTGGCATTCTCTGAAACAACTTCACCTGGAATGATTTTCCAACAGTCTTGAAGTCCCCACAAACTTAAACTTGAACCTTTTTACAATGCCGATTTGAATGTCAAATATTTTTTTTTCAAGCAAACATCCTTTCTGAATTTAAAAGTAATCCTCGAAGTAATCATCTAGTTTTTTGAAAGTATCTGTAATCCGATTAAAACATTTTTGCTGGTAACTTGACGGATTACAGTTACCATTTTTTTGTAATCCCTTACAGGTAACGGATTACATGTCATTCAATACTCCCTAACCCTGCAAAGAACACAGGATGGGAAACCACATCAGAAAATGTACTCCCTCTACTTTCTAACCTTTACATCTCTCTCTCTCTCTCTCTCTCTCTCTCTCTCTCTCTCTCTCTCTCTCTCTCTCTCTCTCTCTCTCTCTCTCTCTGTCTCTCTCTCTCTCTCTCTCTCTCTCTCTCTCTCTCTCTCTCTCTCTCTCTCTCGCTCTCCCTCCCTCTGTCTCTCTCTCTCTCTCTCCCTCCCTCCCTCTGTCTCTCTCTCCCTCCCTCCCTCTGTCTCTCTCTCCCTCCCTCTGTCTCTCTCTCTCTCTCTCTCTCTCTCTCTCTCTCTCTCTCTCTCTCTCTCAATCACACACAGACACATACATGCTGCCTTGCCAACCGCTTCCGTCATCCCAGAATACGAGGCACGCCATTGCCGTGGGCGACACTGACTCATCACAGAATGTCAGAGCTCTCGGCCAATCGTGCAGTAGAATGCTGACACTAGCCCACTCTGGGCCAACCCCTCACTTCGCCCACAGCGAATGAAAACGTCCCCTCAGGGGTACTCCTGACTCCCACTGACTCCTGGGTAGTGCCTGGAGTCATAGAAAGTTCCTGCTTTTGTCTGCCAAGTACTCCCTCTGTCTCTTCCAGCTTGTCCAAACTACTCTTCTCTTTGACTCCATAGCTCCATACTTCTGGGAGTTCAATCAATCCACTTACTCATACTTTTATATTTCAGAGTTTACTTCTAAAAAATGTGAAATCTTTCATCAACTACATGCATTAACTAACTAAGATTGCAAGGGTTCATTGTCTAAACTATAGAGACATTTAATTGTGATATGTTCTTGAAGGACAGAGACAGAGACAGCGAGAGAGAGAGAGAGAGAACAATGCCAGAGAGAAAGCTAGACAGAGAGATAGAGAGAGAGAGAGAGAGAGAGAGAGAGAGAGAGAGAGAGAGAGAGAGAGAGAGAGAGAGAGAGAGAGAGAGAGAGAGAGACAGAGACAGAGACAGAGACAGAGAGACAGAGAAAGACACAGAGAGAGACAGAGAGAGAGAGACAGAGAGACATAGAAAGACACAGAGAGAGAAACAGAGAGAGAGAGAACAATGCCAGAGAGAAAGCTAGACAGAGATAGAGAGAGAGAGACAGAGACAGAGAGAGACAAAGAGAGACAGAGAAAGAGAGAAAGAGAGAGACAGAGAGAGACAGAGAAAGACAGAGAGAGAGAGACAGAGAGCGGGGGAACAGAGAGAGAAACAGAGAGATTTCATAAATTTGTTTTGGTGTTTTCGAAGGGTAGGCTGCACTCACAGACATGTCTTCGAGCTCTGACTGGTTCAGCTGAGAGTTTCTGCTCTTGCCTCCAGGCTGCCAAGGGCATGATGGGATCTCCCACACTCTCAGAACACACGTATACACTAACAATCACGTCCCTCTCCTTGCCTTAACCTGGGAACCTTGGAACCTTTGAACCTGGGAACCTTGGAACCTTTGACCCTGGAAACCTGGGAACCTTTGAACCTGGGAACCTTGGAACCTTTGTACCTGGAAACCTGGGAACCTTTGAACCTGGGAACCTTGGAACCTGGGAACCTTTGAACCTGGGAACCTGGGAAACTTTGAACCTGGGAACCTTGGAACCTTTGAACCTGGAAACCTGGGAACCTGGGAACCTGGAAACCTGGGAACTTGGGATCCTTTAAACCTGGGAACTTGGGATCCTTTGATCCTCGGAACCTGGGAACCTTTCAACATGGGAACCTTTGAACACATTGACAACTGTCACCCATGAAGCATCATTACCTAACACTCCACCAAAGCCACAACGGAAACAACTGCTTCAAGGTCTCAGAGAGACCAATGATTGAACACTACTAGCGGCCTTTTAGTAATCCCTCTCACCCCCTCCCCCCCCTTAAGTTTTAGATGCACTATTGTAAAGTGACTGTTCCACTGGATGTCATAAGGTGAATGCACCAATTTGTAAGTCGCTCTGGATAAGAGCGTCTGCTAAATGACTTAAATGTAATGTAAAAAATGTTTTTATTTGATTTATTTCCCCTTTATTTAACCAGGTAGGCCAGTTGGGAACAAGGTCTCAATTACAACTGCGACCTGGCCAAGATAAGGCAAAACAGTGCGACACAAAATACAACAACACAGAGTTACACATAAACAAACGTACAGTTAATAACACAACAGAAAAATATATGTACAGTGTGTGCAAACATAGAAGAGGTGAGAGGTAAGCAATAATCGTCCATAGAGGCGAAATAATTGCAATTTAGCTGTCACGCCCTGACCTTAGAGATCCTTTAAATTCTCTATTTGGTAGGTCAGGGTGTGACTAGGGTGGGGAATCTAGTTTTATATTTCTTTGTTGGCCGAGAATGGTTCCCAGTCATAGGCAGCTGTTTATCATTGTCTCTGATTGGGGATCATACACAGGCAGCCCTTTTTCCCACCTTCAGTTGTGGGATCTTGTCTTTGTGTGTTGCATGTGTTGCACTCCTAGCTTTACGTTCATTGAGTTGTTTATTGTTTTTGGTTTCAAATGAAAAGAAAATGAATGCTTACGATGCTGCACCCTGGTCTTCATTTAACGACGGACGTAACATTAACATTAACAGTAATAGATGTGCAAATGATGAAGTAGAGATACTGGGGTGCAAAGGAGCAAGAGGATAAGAAACAATATGGGGGATGAAGTAGTTGGGTGGGCTATTTACAGATTGGCTGTGTACAGGTACAGTGATCGGTAAACTGCTCTGACAGCTGATGCTTAAAGTTGGATTTTTTTTCAGTGATTTTTGCAATTTGTTTCAGTCATTGGCGGCAGAGAACTGGAAGGAAAGGTGACCAAAGGAAGTGTTGCCTTTGGGGATGACCAGCGAAATATACCTGCTAGAGCGCGTGCATGGGTGGGTGTTGCTATGGTGACCAGTGAGCAGAGATAAGGCAGGGCTTTACCTAGCAAAGACTTATAGATGACCTGGAGCCAGTGGGTTTGGCGACGAATATGAAGCGAGGGCCAGCCAATGAGTGCATACAGGTCGCAGTGGTGGGTAGTATATGGGGCTTTGGTGACAAAACGGGATGGCAATGTGATGGACTACATCCAGTTTGCTGAGTAGAGTGTTGGAAGCTATTTTGTAAATTACATCGCCAAGTCAAGGCTCGGTAGGATAGTCAGTTTTACGCGGGTATGTTTGTCAGCATGAGTGAAGGAGACTAGTTTGCACTGATAATTAGCTAGCCATTTCACATTGGATACAAATGCACACGCTTGCACACACACACACACACAGACACACACTGTATTTTCTCTGCATACAATCTTAAAGAAATTGAGGGCATGTATTTTTGTAGCAGGTTTAAAACAACACATTCTCTCAACTTAAATGCTCAGCAGGGTATTTCCCCTCCTCTACATTTCCTCTCTACTTCTATCGATCTCTACCTCTCTTACCCTTTCCCCCTCCTCCAACCTCTCTCTCTCTCTCTCTCTCTCTCTCTCTCTCTCTCTCTCTCTCTCTCTCTCTCTCTCTCTCTCTCTCTCTCTCTCTCTCTCTCTCCCTCTGTCTCTCTCTCTCTCTCTCTCTCTCTCTCTCTCTCTCTCTCTCTCTCTCTCTCTCTCTCTCTCTCTCTCTCTCTCTCTCTCTCTCTCTCTCTCTCTCTCTCTCTCTCTCTCTCTCAGGAACTGAGACAGATCTGGGAGGAAAACATGAGGAAAAGGAGAGAGTGAGAGGACAGGGGACTGAGACAGATCTGGGAGGGGGAGGAAGAGGAGAGAAAGAGAACAGGGGACTGAGACAGGTCTGGGAGGGGGGAAGGGGAGGAAGAGGAGAGAGAGGACAGGGGACTGAAACAGATCTGGGAGATGGGAGGAAGAGGAGAGAAAGAGAACAGGGGACTGAGACAGGTCTGGGAGGGGAAAATGAGGAAGAGGACAGAGAAATAAAGTAGGATTACAGGGACACACAGCATTTTAGTAGAGGATAAGGGGTAGGGAGAAAAAGAGAGGGGGCGGAGAGGGGTGGAGAGAGGGAGAGAGCTGCCTGTCTTCTCATCATCCCTTGGGGAACTGATACAGAGAGCCTCTTACGAGACTGCAAATCCATATTCCCCTCGTCACTCTGTCTACATCTCTCCCTCTCCCTCTCTCTCTCTCTTTCTCTTTCTCTTTCTCTTTTTCTTTCTCTTTCTCTTTCTCTTTCTCTTTCTCTTTCTCTTTCTCTTTCTCTTTCTCTTTCTCTTTCTCTCTCTCTCTCTCTCTCTCTCTCGATTCAATTTAAGGGTATTTATTGGAGTTATTGGTCTATATTGGTTTCTTGGGAAACATATGTTTACATTGCCAAAGCAAGTGAAATAGATAATAAACAAAAGTGAAATAACCAATAAAATGTAATAATAATTACACTTATAAAAGTTCCAAAAGACTAAAGGCATTGCAAATGTCATATTATGTGCAAATAGAACAAAAGGGAAAATAAATAAGCATAAATATGGGTTTAATTTACAATGGTGTTTGTTCTTCACTGATTGCCCTTTTCTTGTCAAAATATGTCACAAATATTGCTGCTGTGATGACACACTGTGCTATTTCACCCAGTAGATATGGGAGGTTATCAAAAATGGGAGGCCTGGGAGGCCCCGGGGGCACAAAGACACTCTAATGTACTTGTCCTTTTGCTCAGTTGTGCACCGCAGCTTCCCATTCCTCTTTATATTCTGGTTAGAGCCAGTTTGCGCTGTTCTGTGATGGGAGTAGAACACAGTGTTTTATGAGATCTTCAGTTTCTTGGCAATTTCCCCTACTGAATAGCCTTAATTTCTCAGAACAAGAATAGGCTGACAAGTTTCAGAAGAAAGTTATTTGTTTCTGGCTCTTTTGAGCCTGTAATCGCACAAATGCTGATGCTCCAGATACTCAACTCGTCGAAAGAAGGACAGTTTTATTGCTTTTTAAATCAGTACAACAGTTTTCAGCTAACATAATTGCAAAAGGGTTTTCTAATGATCAATTAGCCTTTTTAAATTATCAACTTGGATTAGCATTGGAACACAGGAGTGATGGTTGCTGATAATGGTCCTCTGTATGTCTATGTAGATATTCCATTAAAAATCAACCGTTTGCAGCTACAATAGTCATTTACAACATTAACAATGTTTACACTGTATTTCTGATCAATTTTATATTATTTTAATGGACAAAAAAAAAGTCATTTTCTTTAAAAAAAGGACATTTCTAAGCGACCACTTTGTGTGTGCGTGTGTGTGTGTGTGTGTGTACACTGCGACCTGTACACACACACACACACACACACACACACACACACACACACACACACACACACACACACACACACACACACACACACACACACACACACACACACACACACACACACACACACACACAAATAAACATACACACACAAACACTTTGAACATATATACTCTATATACTCTATATATACTCTATCCCTCTATCACTCTATCCCTCTATCCCTCTATCCCTCTGTTACACTATCAATCTCTATCCTCCATTCAGTACTGTTTCATTCCCATTATCTCTCCAACTGACTCATTCTATTTCACTTCCCTCTGTTCTTTCTTCACCGCATCTCTTTCAGCTTCTCTATCACACTATACTGGCATTCAGCTTCTCTATCACACTATACTGGCATTCAGCTTCTCTATCACACTATACTGGCATTCAGCTTCTCTATCACACTATACTGGCATTCAGCTTCTCTATCACACTGTACTGGCATTCAGCTTCTCTATCACACTATACTGGCATTCAACCTCTCTATCACACTATACTGGCATTCAGCTTCTCTATCACACTATACTGGCATTCAGCTTCTCTATCACACTGTACTGGCATTCAGCTTCTCTATCACACTGTACTGGCATTCAGCTTCTCTATCACACTGTACTGGCATTCAGCTTCTCTATCACACTGTACTGGCATTCAGCTTCTCTATCACACTATACTGGCATTCAGCTTCTCTATCACACTGTACTGGCATTCAGCTTCTCTATCACACTATACTGGCATTCAGCTTCTCTATCACACTGTACTGGCATTCAGCTTCTCTATCACACTGTACTGGCATTCAGCTTCTCTATCACACTGTACTGGCATTCAGCTTCTCTATCACACTATACTGGCATTCAGCTTCTCTATCACACTGTACTGGCATTCAGCTTCTCTATCACACTATACTGGCATTCAGCTTCTCTATCACACTATACTGGCATTCAGCTTCTCTATCACACTGTACTGGCATTCAGCTTCTCTATCACACTATACTGGCATTCAGCTTCTCTATCACACTGTACTGGCATTCAGCTTCTCTATCACACTATACTGGCATTCAGCTTCTCTATCACACTATACTGGCATTCAGCTTCTCTATCACACTATACTGGCATTCAGCTTCTCTATCACACTATACTGGCATTCAGCTTCTCTATCACACTATACTGGCATTCAGCTTCTCTATCACACTGTACTGGCATTCAGCTTCTCTATCACACTATACTGGCATTCAGCTTCTCTATCACACTGTACTGGCATTCAGCTTCTCTATCACACTGTACTGGCATTCAACTTCTTTATCACACTATACTGGCATTCAGCTTCTCTATCACACTATACTGGCATTCAGCTTCTCTATCACACTGTACTGGCATTCAGCTTCTCTATCACACTATTCTGGCATTCAGCTTCTCTATCACACTGTACTGGCATTCAACTTCTTTATCACACTATATTGCCTTTATCTGTCAATTGCTCTCCCTGTTCTGTTCTCTCTATCAGTCTCTCTTTCCCTATTAATTCTCCACTCTTCCTGTCAACGTCTCAACGACCTTTTAGTCCCTCTCTCTCTACAACTGTGCTCTCTCTCCATCCTTCACTTGTTCTTTAGTCCCTCTCTCTCTACAACTGTGCTCTCTCTCCATCCTTCACTTGTTATTCAGTCCCTCTCTCTCTACAACTGTGCTATCTCTCCATCCTTGTGTGTGTGTGTGTGTGTGCGTGTGTGTGTGTGTGTGTGTGTGTGTGTGTGTGTGTGTGTGTGTGTGTGTGTGTGTGTGTGTGTGTGTGTGTGTGTGTGTGTGTGTGTGTGTGTGTGTGTGTGTGTGTGTGTGTGTGTGTGTGTGTGTGTGTGTGTGTGTGTGTGTGTGTGTGTGTGTCATTGCGGGTCAAGAATTGTCTGTAACTCGAGAGGAAACCAGACTAAATGCATATTGGAACCCAGACCACTCTTTTTCCTTATTCTGCCTCCTGTCAGCTGTCAATCATTTTGATTGACAGGGGAGACAGAAATGTTCATCCGTTAAACGTGATTCACTTCCTGTCTCGTTACGTAGCTTCAGGCGATCTGACTCATACTGTCTCCATGAGGAATATGGACCACACACACACACACACACACACACACACACACACACACACACACACACACACACACACACACACACACACACACACACACACACACACACACACACACAGAGAGAGACAAATACTTGCATACACAACAAGATCTCACGGTTTTATCAATTTGAAATCAGATTCTGACGTTTATGTACATTTCTCCATATTCACATTTCTAAGTTCATCTAAATGTCAAAATGAAGGCTTATGTTTTTGGATAGGGTTAAAACATTATGTTTAGGCATTTGTTCCAAATGGTTTAAAGGTTAAGGATTTGGGATGGTGTTAAAACAAAAATAAAACAACATTTGTGTCTGCCACACAGGTTAGCATTTGTCAGTATGAATCTTGTTCTGGAGGCAGCTTTGCAGAGTGGTCAATAGTTGCCACAGCTACAAAATCAATGACCTCTAATCTGATTTTAAACTTAACCCTAATGCCTAAACATAACCTTAATGCAACTTTTCTGTTTTCACAATGAGGCCAATCTTGACTTTGTAGCTGGCCTATCTTTTTTATTTATTTTACCATTTATTTAACTAGGTCAGTTAAGAACAATTTTCAATGACGGCCTAGGAACAGTGGGTTAACTGCCTGTTCAGGAGCAGAACGACAGATTTGCACCTTGTTAGCTCGGGGGTTTGAACTTGCAACCTTCTGGTTACTAATCCAATGCTTTCACCACTAGGCTACCCTGCCACCCCAAAGGAGACATGGCTCAGTTCTGCCTACAGGACCATGACTCATGACAATAGAAGTCAACCAGCCTCTACCACTGGGATTGAACACACATTGAACACGCAACCTTGAGATCCAGAATCATAGGATTACACCCACCCACAACCCTTGTCCCAACACCCTATAAATAACCCACGTCAATTTCATGCTAATAGCGCTCAATGTTGCCCCTAGTGGCCGGATTTGAAGCTTTTTCAAATTCGAATTTGAGAGATCTGGCTTTGCATAGCCACAGTATATCACAAAGACTGAAATAGTTAAAACAATGTGAGTCCTATAATGTAGCAGAGAGAGTCTACATGCTTTAGCACAGACAGAGGAAGCATTGAGTCGTTAAATCCTCTGTCACAACACACGGCTAATGACAACCATTAAAGCAGTGTGTATGCAGTTTCTAACTCTGATGTTTGGACATTGTCTATGACAACAGTCTCTGAACTAGCAGCTAAGTAGGCATGCGCTTAGCAAATACAAGAAGTACATTAAGGCGTGAAGTGTGGATTGTCTACCCACTACGAAAGGACATGCAAACACAATCGACTCCTCTGAGAAAGAATGCAGTTGAATTGCAGAGGTTAACTACACCATAATTTAGGCTTGACAGTGAAGCCACTTATCTAGACCACAGCACTAATGGCAGTAGCACTAGATTGCTTCCCTGAGACATGTCATATACAGACCTTTTGCCACATTTCAGGCTTCAAGCATAAAGATATAAAACTGCATTTTTTTGTGAAGAATCAACAACAAGTGGGACACAATCATGAAGTGGAACGACCTTTATTGGATATTTAAAACTTTTTTAACAAATCAAAAACTGAAAAATTGGGCGTGCAAAATGATTCAGCCCCTTTACTTTCAGTGCAGCAAACTCTCTCCAGAAGTTCAGTGAGGATCTCTGAATGATCCAATGTTGACCTAAATGACTAATGATGATAAATACAATCCACCTGTGTGTAATCAAGTCTCCGTATAAATGCACCTGCACTGTGATAGTCTCAGAGGTCTGTTAAAAGCGCAGAGAGCATCATGAAGAACAAGGAACACACCAGGCAGGTCCGAGATACTGTTGTGGAGAAGTTTAAAGCCGGATTTGGATACAAAAATATTTCCCAAGCTTTAAACATCCCAAGGAGCACTGTGCAAGCGATAATATTGAAATGAAAGGAGTATCAGACCACTGCAAATCTACCAAGACCTGGCCGTCCCTCTAAACTTTCAGCTCATACAAGAGGAAGACTGATCAGAGATGCAGTCAAGAGGCCCATGATCACTCTGGATGAACTGCAGAGATCTACAGCTGAGGTGTGAGACTCTGTCCATAGGACAACAATCAGTCGTATATTGCACAAATCTGGCCTTTATGGAAGAGTGGCAAGAAGAAAGCCATTTCTTAAAGATATCCATAAAAAGTGTCGTTTAAAGTTTGCCACAAGCCACCTGGGAGACACACCAAACATGTGGAAGAAGGTGCTCTGGTCAGATGAAACCAAAATTGAACTTTTTGGCAACAATGCAAAACGTTATGTTTGGCGTAAAAGCAACACAGCTCATCACCCTGAACACACCAACCCCACTGTCAAACATGGTGGTGGCATCATCATGGTTTGGGCCTGCTTTTCTTCAGCAGGGACAGGGAAGATGGTTAAAATTGATGGGAAGATGGATGGAGCCAAATACAGGACCATTCTGGAAGAAAACCTGATAGAGTCTGCAAAAGACCTGAGACTGGGATGGAGATTTGTCTTCCAACAAGACAATGATCCAAAACATAAAGCAAAATCTACAATGGAATGGTTCAAAAATAAACATATCCAGGTGTTAGAATGGCCAAGTCAAAGTCCAGACGTGAATCCAATCGAGAATCTGTGGAAAGAACTGAAAACTGCTGTTCACAAATGCTCTCCATCCAACCTCACTGAGATCGAGCTGTTTTGCAAGGAGGAATGGGAAAAACATACCCCAGCGACTTACAGCTGTAATCGCAGCAAAAGGTGGCGCTACAAAGTATTAACTTAAGGGGGCTGAATAATTTTGCACGGCCAATTTTTCAGTTTTTGATTTGTTAAAAATGTTTGAAATATCCAATAAATGTCGTTCCACTTCATGATTGTGTCCCACTTGTTGTTGAGTCGTCACAAGAAAATACAGTTTTATATCTTTATGTTTGAAGCCTGAAATGTGGCAAAAGGTCGCAAAGTTCAAGGGGGCCGAATACTTTCGCAAGGCACTGTATATAGATACACAGGGAAGCTAGCTAGTGCTGCTGCTGCTGTTTCTCATGTGGACTGTCAAACATATGAGAAACAGCAGTGGCACTAGCTAGCTTCCCTGTGGACTGTCAAACATATGAGAAACAGCAGTGGCACTAGCTAGCTTCCCTGTGGACTGTCAAACATATGAGAAACAGCAGTGGCACTAGCTAGCTTCACTGTAGCTTGTGTTTGAGAAACAGCAGTAGCACTAATTATCTTCAATATGTCCTGTCATATGAGAAACAGCAGTATCACTAGCTAGCTCCCTGTGGCCTGTCATACTTATGAGAAACAGCAGTAGAATTAGCCAGCATCCCTATGTCTTGTCATATGAGAAACAGCATTAACGTTAGCTAATTTCACTGTGGCCTGTCATATGAGAAACAGCGGTAGCACTAGCTAGCTTCCCTGTGTCCTGTCATACATATGAGAAACATCAGTAGCATTACCTAGCTTCCCTTTGGCGTGTCATATGAGAAACAGCAGTAGCATTACCTAGCTTCCCTGTGTCCTGTCATACATATGAGAAACATCAGTAGCATTACCTAGCTTCCCTTTGGCGTGTCATATGAGAAACAGCAGTAGCATTACCTAGCTTCCCTTTGGCGTGTCATATGAGAAACAGCGGTAGCACTAGCTAGCTTCCCTGTGTCCTGTCATACATATGAGAAACATCAGTAGCATTACCTAGCTTCCCTTTGGCGTGTCATATGAGAAACAGCAGTAGCATTACCTAGCTTCCCTTTGGCGTGTCATATGAGAAACAGCGGTAGCACTAGCTAGCTTCCCTGTGTCCTGTCATACATATGAGAAACATCAGTAGCATTACCTAGCTTCCCTTTGGCGTGTCATATGAGAAACAGCAGTAGCATTACCTAGCTTCCCTTTGGCGTGTCATATGAGAAACAGCGGTAGAACTAGCTAGCTTCCCTGTGGCCTGTCATGTGGGAAACAGCAGTAGCATTAGCTAGCTTTTCTGTGGCCTGTCATGTGAGAAACAGCAGTACCATTAGCTAGCTTCCCTGTGGCCTGTCATGTGGGAAACAGCAGTAACATTAGCATTTCGCTTTCCAAATAAATTCCCCTACATTCAACAAGGTCTACATTTTGTTATTTTGATTCTGTAAGCCATTTAACAAACTGTTACTGACTAATATTTCAATTGAAGTTGATTCCATGTCAATACATAAAAGACAGAAAAATACACAACTTGAAGCAACCATATATTTTGCCATGGAGAACGTTCTGATTGGCTATTGAGGAGCCAAGCCACGAAGCACACACAACTTGTCTATTCATCAAATCCCAGCCCTTTCGCGGCAATGCCAGCAAGTGCGCCGATAATTATCAAAGTGAAAATACCAACAGTATTTCAGACACACCCTGAACCTATAACGCTACCGACTGTGCTTCGGTTTCACATTGAGTTAGGTTTGTTAAAGTAGAGCCCGATATATGAGGTTCAGTACTGTACCAGATCTCAGACTGTGTCTCTACCAAATGTTCTCCTGCTCATTCCCTCTATTCTCTCCATGATGGTGGCTCAATTGTCTCTTGCCATGGACACTGTGTGTGTGTGTGTGTGTGTGTGTGTGTGTGTGTGTGTGTGTGTGTGTGTGTGTGTGTGTGTGTGTGTGTGTGTGTGTGTGTGTGTGCCCTCTCAGCACAGCAGTAGACCTTCTGCAGAGGAGTACTATGTACCAGCCTAGCCAACCCTGAGCATACGGCCTCACAGCATGTGAACAAGGGAAGGAGGGAATAAAGGAAGGAGGGAAAGAGAGATAAAGGGTGAAAGAGAAAGACATGTCACATCTCATTTTACGATGCTGAGGAAAACTTATTCTTGGCTCAGGTCACAGATTCAGTGCCACTGGCAGACACCTTATCCACGCACGCGCGCACGCACGCACGCACGCACGCACGCACGCACGCACACACACACACACACACACACACACACACACACACACACACACACACACACACACACACACACACACACACACACACACACAGAGAGAGAGAGATACACAGTTCCAGCAGCTGGTATGCATGCAGGGATTCTCTGGGACTCCAGGGGGACGTGACCTGAGATTAAAGTGAGAAATGATTCATATTATTATAGAGAGACAGAGAACTAGGGGAGCAGGAGAGAAACCTTGAGGTCAGAGATGGTACCAAGTGTTGTGGAGTGAAAGTACTGTATATGAACCCTTCATATGAGTCATACAGATAGAGAGAGACAGAGCGAGAGAGACAGAGAGAGAGAGAGAGAGAGAGAGAGAGAGAGAGAGAGAGAGAGAGAGAGAGAGAGAGAGAAAGAGAGAGAGAGAGAGAGAGAGAGAGAGAGAGAGAGAGAGAGAGAAAGAAAGAGAAAGAGAGAGAGAGAAAGAGAGAGAGAGAGAGAGAGAGAGAGAGAGAGAGAGAGAGAGAGAGAGAGAGAGAGAGAGAGAGAGGGAGACTCAAATGGGACATTTGTGCAGGAAAACAAACACTTTCTTAAACACACATTTCTAATTAGCACATGCACTTGCACATGTGTGAAAAAGCACACATGTGAGCCCACACCTAATTATCTTATCTTCTGTAAAGTGGCTAAACTGCACTGTCCAAACACACAGCATTCTGCTCTCAGAGGACCGACTAGGGTCGCCCAGCCACATCATAATTCAGACAGGCACAAATGACCTTTGGGCCCAGCAGTCAAGGGAGTTATTGAAAAAGGTTCTTCCACTTTCCCTAAAACACGAGTGCTCATATTCACCCTGCTACCACAGAAATACATTCACCCTGACACCATACAGCGAGTAAATACATTAATTGCCTTTGACTGTGCCTCAAAACCCAATGTTGACCTGGTCCATGTAAATGTCCATCCCGCTCCTGGATTTGGACAGCATTCATAACCAGGTACACCTCTACGAGGCCACGGTCGCCACCTTTGCCAGGACCCTGAAAAACATTGCACTCAACCGGAGCAACAGAACAATGAGCACCCCTCCCAGACATGCAAGATTCCCTCCCAGACCAGCAAGACCCCCCCCCCCCCCCGTACCTGCACTCAGAGAACCACCCCGTCCCTAACAGTCGACAACCCCAACCCGACAACCCAAACCAAACTCTGCCACACACTATAAAGTCGCCCCCTCCAGATTAGGCCGATACCCCTCCTGCCCCCTCCCCTGCAGTGAGGACCTCAATGTGACAGCAACACATATGCCCAGGACTTGAGCAGGCAAACAAGCCCAGCCCCCCGACCAAGCAACATCCTGCAACCTAACGAGTATTAGTAACGAGTATTCGCCAGATGCTCAGCATGCTCTGCTCAAACCTAATGGTCCAAACCACCAATTCAGACATTGTTATTCTACAAAAAAGCATGATATAGAGGAGACGGACCCACTGGTTTCCCTCTAGGTTACAGAGTGCTGGTTGTCCCATCCACCAAACTATCAGGTGTGAAACAGGGAAGAGACTCAGGGGGTATGCTAATTTGATATAGGTCCGACATAACCCACTATTAAATCATTTAAAACAGGAACATTTTTAATCCGGTTACAAATAAATAAGGAAAGTATCTCAACAGAATAAAATGTCCTCCGGTGTGTTACCTATATCCCCCTACTAGAACCCCCATACTTTAAATGAAGAAAGCTTCTTAGAGAGGGAGAACAACCAGTTCCAGGCCCAGAGACATGTACAGTATTTGTCTGTGGAGACCTAAATGCCAGAACTGGACAAGAACCTGACACTCTCAGCACACAGGGAGACAAACACCTACATAGAGTTGACAGCATCCCTTCCCCAATATGCCACCCCCCTTCCCCCCTACCCTACACACAACTATGACAAACCAGCTAACAAGAACGGGTCGCAACTCCTGCAGCTCTGTAGAATGCTAGGTCTGTAAAATAGTTCATTGTAGGCTTTGAGGGGACCAATCCCTCCTAGACAATTTACGGGACAAAATGTTTCCCTTCAATAGTGAATGTGTTAACTTATCAATAATAATATATAATAATATATATGCCATTTAGCAGACGCTTTTATCCAAAGCGACTTACAGTCATGTGTGCATACATTCTACGTATGGGTGGTCCCGGGAATCGAACCCACTACCCTGGCGTTACAAGCGCCATGCTCTACCAACTGAGCTACAGAAGCCCGAACAGTATATGTGACCTACCACCTAATACATATCATTTTAATTCAAGCAGAAAACCCGGAGAAAACTAACAACAATGAAAAATGATTTGATGAAGAATGCAAAAACCTAAGAAAGAAATTGAGAAATCTATCCAACAAAAAACATAGAGACCCAGAAAACCTGAGTCGACACCTTCACTCTGGTGAATCATTAAAACAATACAGAAATACACTACGGCGAGAGAAGGAACAACACGTCAGAAATCAGCTCAATGGAAATGAAGAATCCATAGAATTAGAAAATAATCAATTGGAACACACTAAAGAAAACAACAACACCAAGAGCTATCTATCCTAAATGGATAAACCACTACTCCAACCTTTTCGGCCAGGTGCCAAAACATATACATGATAATTTACTCCATTTAGAATCAGCAGATGAATTTTACCAAATCCCACTGAATTCTCTAATTACATTGGATGAGCTACAGGACAAAATTACAAACCCTCCAACCTAAAAAGGCCTGTGGTAATGATAGTATACTAGACACAATGATCAAATACACAGAGCTCCAGGACAGTAACAAAACTAGACACAAACAAATTATTAGAAAGCAGCAAGATAACTACTAGCAAATTGGAATGATGTCTGTTCCTAAACAGAAACTACACTGTGGCAGAATACCTGACCTCTGTGACAAATCCTTGACTATGTACTGACTCAGTGAGCATAGCCTTGCTATTGAGAAAGGCCACCATAAGCAGACCTGGCTCTCTCGAGAGAAGACATGCTATGTGCACACTGCCAACAAACTGAGGAGGAACTGAGCTGCACTTGTTGTTTTGTGTCTTCTCACTTTTGTTTATTATCTATTTCGCTTGCGTTGGCAATGTAAACACATGCTTACCATGCCAATAAAGCCCCATTAAATTGAATTATGGCGCATGGCCATGTGTACCCCAGGCATGGACCAAGTGTTTCTTCAAAAGGACATCATTTATCAATATGTCATCATCAGAAAGTGATCCAAAAAGGATCCAATCAAGCCATAATGGATTAGTCAACCAAAACACTGGCCACCAATTATCACACTGGACCCTAGCCCCTAGCCCTAGATGATACTGTGATGTCACACTGGACCCTAGCCCTAGATGATACTATGATGTCACACTGGACCCTAGCCCCTAGCCCTAGATGATACTATGATGTCACACTGGACCCTAGCCCTTAGCCCTAGATGATACTATGATGTCACACTGGACCCTAGCCCCTAGCCCTAGATGATACTATGATGTCACACTGGACCCTAGCCCCTAGCCCTAGATGATACTGTGATGTCACACTGGACCCTAGCCCTAGATGATACTATGATGTCACACTGGACCCTAGCCCCTAGCCCTAGATGATACTGTGATGTCACACTGGACCCTAGCCCTAGATGATACTATGATGTCACACTGGACCCTAGCCCCTAGCCCTAGATGATACTGTGATGTCACACTGGACCCTAGCCCTAGATGATACTATGATGTCACACTGGATCCTAGCCCTAGATGATACTGTGATGTCACACTAGACCCTAGCCCCTAGCCCTAGATGATACTGTGATGTCACACTGGACCCTAGCCCCTAGCCCTAGATGATACTATGATGTCACACTGGACCCTAGCCCCTAGCCCTAGATGATACTATGATGTCACACTGGACCCTAGCCCCTAGCCCTAGATGATACTATGATGTCACACTGGACCCTAGCCCTAGATGATACTATGATGTCACACTGGACCCTAGCCCTAGATGATACTATGATGTCATACTGGACCCTAGCCCTAGATGATACTATGATGTCACACTGGACCCTAGCCCTAGATGATACTGTGATGTCACTCTGGACCCTAGCCCTAGATGATACTATGATGTCACACTGGACCCTAGCCCTAGATGATACTGTGATGTCACACTGGATCCTAGCCCTAGATGATACTGTGATGTCACACTGGACCCTAGCCCCTAACCCTAGATGATACTATGATGTCACACTGGACCCTAGCCCCTAGCCCTAGATGATACTGTGATGTCACACTGGACCCTAGCCCTAGATGATACTGTGATGTCACACTGGACCCTAGCCCCTAGCCCTAGATGATACTATGATGTCACACTGGACCCTAGCCCCTAGCCCTAGATGATACTGTGATGTCACACTGGAGCCTAGCCCTAGATGATACTGTGATGTCACACTGGACCCTAGCCCCTAGCCCTAGATGATATTGTGATGTCACACTAGACCCTAGCCCTAGATGATACTGTGATGTCACACTGGACCCTAGCCCCTAACCCTAGATGATACTATGATGTCACACTGGACCCTAGCCCCTAGCCCTAGATGATACTGTGATGTCACACTGGACCCTAGCCCTAGATGATACTGTGATGTCACACTGGACCCTAGCCCCTAGCCCTAGATGATACTATGATGTCACACTGGACCCTAGCCCCTAGCCCTAGATGATACTGTGATGTCACACTGGAGCCTAGCCCTAGATGATACTGTGATGTCACACTGGACCCTAGCCCCTAGCCCTAGATGATACTGTGATGTCACACTGGAGCCTAGCCCTAGATGATACTGTGATGTCACACTGGACCCTATTGGCCAATTGAGCGTCATCAAATGCTTGCAGTTCTGTCTCCAAGTCGGCTACTACTGGTGGCATTATCATTACATCCAACACAATGGAATGGCTATTAATAAATCCCTGGACTTACTACACACACACACACACACACACAAACTGTACACCTGTGAAGGCTCCTCAGAGGAGAACGGGAAGGATCATCCTACTCATTGAATTTCTTAAAAAATAAACATGGTGAATTTGTAAAAAGTTATACTTTTTAGATAAAATTATGCTAAATGTAGTTCAGTTCACCAAATAACTGATTAAAACATACTGTTTTCCATTGAAGGTCTACAGTCGCCTCAACAGCACCCTCTAGAGCAGCACCATGGTGTAGCCAGAGGACAGCTACTTTCCATCCTCTTCTTGGTACATTGACTTCAAAACAAATCATAGGAGGCCCGTGGTTCTCACCCCACCTTCCATAGACTTACACAGTAATGATGGCAACTTCCGGAGGACGTCCTCCAACCTATCAGAGCTCTTGCAGTATGAACTAACATCTTGTTCAACCATCCAATCAAAGGATTAGGGAATGAATCTTGTACTGCAAACATACGCTACATCTAGTTAGTACTGCAGTGAATAAAGTGTGGTGGGTAGTTGATTTTAAGAAAGATAAATAAACTATTGGAACAAGTTAATTTCTTCAAAAACTAAGGAGAAGCAGCAGTGAGAGAGAGCTAGCTATATTTCATTTCATGTTTTGTTTAGTTTAACTTTCACTGAACTAACGCGGCTAATTTATCCTGCTCAACAACCTGACTCAAACAGACAGGAATGCTACTAATGTTAGCTAACTGGATAAGGCTACCCAACTCTTCCAAGTCGAGGTAAAACTTCGGGTGTTAAACATGTATCGCCACTGGGGCCCGCCAGTGTAACTGCTAAACTGCTTGCTGTACACTGTACTTTGTGATTGCACATATGGATTGTGGGTTTAGTATCGTGTTGGTATTAGTTTGTTGACTATAACATTACAATGATGACAATAATGTAGGATGTGAAGCAGTTAGGGGTTATGGTATGAAGGTCAGACTTGGAGAGGTTTTTGCGCCTGGTCACAGACAGGTGTTGTGCTGGGCACTGAAGACCACAAGTGAAGGGAAAAGGTGAACGGATGAGAGCTTATAGATGCGAGAAGGAAATATACAATGAGCAAAGTGATGATGCAGTAGAGTAGTATTATCACCCCTTGACTTTCTCCAAATTGTGTTGTGTTACAGCCTGAATTTAAAATGGATTACATTTCTATTTTTTTGTCAATAGCCTGCGCACAATAACAAATAGTGTCAAAGTGGAACTGTTGTTTAATTGATTTATTTTTTACAAATTAATTTAAAAAAAAGAAATATCTTGAGTCAAAAGGTATTCCACCCCCTTGTTATGACAAGCCTTAATACGTTCAGGGGTAAACATGTGCTTAACAAGTCACAAAATCAGTTGTATGGACTCACTCTGTGGGCAATAATAGTGTTTAACATGATTTTTAATGACTACCTCATCTCCGTACTCCACACATATAATTATCTGTAAGGTCCCTCAGTCGAGCAGTGAATTTCAACCACAGATTCAACTACAAAGACCAGGGATGTTTTACATTGCCTTACAAAGAAGGGAACATATTGGTAGATGGGTAAAAATATAAAAAAGCAGACATTGAACATCCCTTTGAGCACACTAAAGTTATTAATTACACTTTGGATGGTGTATCAATACACCCAGTCTCTGGAAAGATACAGGCGTCCTTCCTAACTCAGTTGCCGGAGAGGAAGGAAACCGCTCAGGGATTTCACCATGAAAACAATGGTGACTTTACAGAGTTGAATGGCTGTGATAGGAGAAAAGTGATGAATGATCAACAACATTGTAGTTACTCCACAATACTAACCTAATTGACGTAGTAAAAAGATGGAAGCCTGTAAAGAATTGTAAAAAATATTCCAAAGCATGCATCCTGTTTGCAAAAAGGCACTAAAATAATACTGCACAAAATGTCGTAAAGCAGTTGCTTGGGCCAGTTGCTGCGGCGGGTGCAAAGCTGTTGGCCTGGGTTGGGGTTATCCAGGTTGCAAGCATGGCCAGCCGTAGAAAAATGCTTATTGAAATTATTGATTATGGTGGATTTATCGCTGGTGACAGTGTTTCCTAGCCTCAGTGTAGTGGGCAGCTGGGAGGAGGTGCTCTTATTCTCCATGGATTTATCAGTGGTGACAGTGTTTCCTAGCCTCAGTGTAGTGGGCAGCTGGGAGGAGGTGCTCTTATTCTCCATGGATTTATCAGTGGTGACAGTGTTTCCTAGCCTCAGTGTAGTGGGCAGCTGGGAGGAGGTGCTCTTATTCTCCATGGATTTATCAGTGGTGACAGTGTTTCCTAGCCTCAGTGTAGTGGGCAGCTGGGAGGAGGTGCTCTTATTCTCCATGGATTTATCAGTGGTGACAGTGTTTCCTAGCCTCAGTGTAGTGGGCAGCTGGGAGGAGGTGCTCTCATTCTCCATGGATTTATCAGTGGTGACAGTGTTTCCTAGCCTCAGTGTAGTGGGCAACTGGGAGGAGGTGCTCTTATTCTCCATGGATTTATCAGTGGTGACAGTGTTTCCTAGCCTCAGTGTAGTGTGCAGCTGGGAGGAGGTGCTCTTATTCTCCATGGATTTATCAGTGGTGACAGTGTTTCCTAGCCTCAGTGTAGTGGGCAGCTGGGAGGAGGTGCTCTCATTCTCCATGGATTTATCAGTGGTGACAGTGTTTCCTAGCCTCAGTGTAGTGGGCAGCTGGGAGGAGGTGCTCTTATTCTCCATGGATTTATCAGTGGTGACAGTGTTTCCTAGCCTCAGTGTAGTGGGCAGCTGGGAGGAGGTGCTCTTATTCTCCATGGATTTATCAGTGGTGACAGTGTTTCCTAGCCTCAGTGTAGTGGGCAGCTGGGAGGAGGTGCTCTTATTCTCCATGGACTTCACAGTGGTGACAGTGTTTCCTAGCCTCAGTGTAGTGGGCAGCTGGGAGGAGGTGCTCTTATTCTCCATGGATTTATCAGTGGTGACAGTGTTTCCTAGCCTCAGTGTAGTGGGCAGCTGGGAGGAGGTGCTCTTATTCTCCATGGATTTATCAGTGGTGACAGTGTTTCCTAGCCTCAGTGTAGTGGGCAGCTGGGAGGAGGTGCTCTTATTCTCCATGGATTTATCAGTGGTGACAGTGTTTCCTAGCCTCAGTGTAGTGGGCAGCTGGGAGGAGGTGCTCTTATTCTCCATGGACTTCACAGTGTCCCAGAACTTTTTGGAATTAGTGCTGCAGGATGCAAATGTCTGTTTGAAAAAGCTAGCCTTTGCTTTCCTAACTGACTGTATTGGTTCCTGTCTTACCAAGAAGACAGTGAATGTTCCTTACTGAATGACTTACAGTACCAGTCAAAACCTTCTAATTCGAGAGTTTTTCTTTACTTTTACAATTTTTTTTACACTGACAAAATAATAGTCAAGACATCAAAACTATGAAATTATATGTAGTAACCAAAACATTGTTAAACAAATCAAAATATATTTTATATTTGAGATTATTCAAAAGTAGCCTCCCTTTGCATTGATGACAGCTTTGCATAGTCTTGGCATTCTAACACAGTTAGTGTTGATAACTGGAGTTCACTGGGACAGAGTACTTTTAACTTTGTTAATTGTAACCAGAGACATGGAGTTAAATGTATGGAGTTATCCACAGATGTGGGAGGGGCCTCATTGTCATATGTCACAGCATGATCTGTTCAAGTTAGACATTCTTTATTGTTTGTTTCAATATCTGTGTTTTCGCATTTACATATATTTTGTTGTTATCTTATGCCACACAAAGATAAATTAATCCAATCTGTAAGTGGTTAGATATCTAGCAAACATTAGTTAGATAGTTGTTCTGGTGGTGTTAGGCCTCTGGAACATTACAACTGTTCCCATTGTTATCAGGGACTGATTAAGATCTGGGACTCCAGGTGTGTGCAATTATTTATCAGGTAGAACAGAAAACCTGCAGGCTCTGGACCTTATAGGGTAAGAGTTGAGTACCCCTGGTGTCGATAGTCTTCATGTACTGTATTCTTTCCCTATTTTGACAGGCATTCGGGAATGCAAGTAGTGAGTGATGTAAGTTGACTTCCAAAAAAAATATAAAATCAAATTGCAAACTACCATAATGTGAAATATTCAAACAAGGCTTTACTGCCGTATAACTCAATGAAAGTCAACTGAAAGTGAAATGTATTCTGCTGTAGTTGATTGTTAATTCAAAACGACACAGAACAGTGTAAAATGGCAATGTGAGATACAGTTTAGCAACTCTCTGAGAGTTTTCTATTCACTCAATTTAGTGTTGTTTTAACTCCCAAAAGTACAACACCGTCATTCACCTGTTGATCCTACCCCCTACTTTTTTGAACATTTCTGTTAAAAATCGCGCAACAATTCAGCACCCTGCTACTCATGCCAAGAATATAGTATATGCATATTATTAGTATGTGTGGATAGAAAACACTCAGACGTTTCTAAAACTGGTTAAATCACGGCTGTGACTATAACAGAACGTGCGTTTCATCGAAAAGCGCAGGAAAATCTGATCACTGAAAACTGGAAAATATATCAATGCGCCACTTGAATGTTTTGTTGAATAGAAACCAAATTACCTGGAGCCGAGGTTGCAATACCTACAGCTTCCACACGATGTCAACAGTCTTGTCATTTGCCTAGGATTTGTTTCTTGGTCAAACGGACAAGAGACAGCCCATTTCTTCCGGTCCCCGACAGGATATTTTGGTTGAGATTTATCCGGACATTATTTCAAGACGTACAGCTATAGAATATACATCGCCCCATGATCAATTTGATCGATTATTAACGTTTACTAATACCTAAAGTTGCATTACAAAAGTATTTTGAAGTGTTTTGTGAAAGTTTTTCGTCAACTTTTTTAATTTAAAAAAATGACGTTGCGTTATAAAACGCTGTTTTTTTCCTTGATCACACAGTCTTCATAGATCGATATCTAGGCTATATATGGACCGATTTAATAAAAAAAAGACCCAATAGTGATGTTTATGGGACATCTAGGAGTGCCAACAAAGAAAATGGTCAAAGGTAATGAATGTTTTATATTTTATTTCTGCATTTTGTGTAGCGCCGACTATGTTAATTATTTTGTTTACGTCCCCTGCGGGTCTTTAGGGGTGTTGCATGCTATCAGGTAATAGCTTCTCATGCTTTCGCCGAAAATCATTTTTAAAATCTGACTTGTTGGCTGGATTCACAACGAGTGTATCTTTAATTCAGTACCCAGCATGTGTGTTTTAATGAACGTTTGAGTTTTAACGAGTGCTATTAGTATTTAGCGTAGCGCTTTTGCATTTCCAGATGTCTAGATGGGACGCCTGCGTGTCGGATGGAGGTAAGAGGTTTTAAAGAAGTTGTAACACAAGATGGGAGTGGGACCATTTCAACCACAAAATAGTATTACATTTGACTCCATATACTTTAAAGAATGGAAAGTCTCAAAACAACATGATTGTGTAATGAAAAGCATGAAAAGTAGGGCACAGGGTAGCCTAGTAGTTAGAGCGTTGGACTAGTAACTGGAAGGTTGCAAGTTCAAATCCCCAAGCTGACAAGGTACAAATCTGTCGTTTTGCCCCTGAAGAGGCAGTTATCCCATTGTTCCTAGGCTGTCATTGAAAATAATAATTTGTTCTTAATAACTGACTTGCCTAGTTAAATAATGGTAAAATAAATTATGGTGTTTAAATGTAAACCAAATGGAAGTGTGTTAATGCACAGAAAGTTTTTTTTATAACAGAAATTAAGTTTTCTGAAAGACACAAAGTGGTTCTTCAACCTTAATATTAGTGGTTTTAGTGTTGTGTGCATGTAAAAGACAGTGTCAAAACACAAAAACGCCATTTCTCATACAGTCAATGGTTTAGAAATGCAAATTGTTAATAGACTAAATATGGATTGATGATAAGGGCCAGTGGAGAATATTTTTAGTGGAATTTTTTTCAATACTTTATTTAGACAGATTAGAAACAATAGGGGCAGTAAAATGGTCCCACACAGCCAGTCTTTAGTTTTAATCCCCTTACGTTTTATATTTCGACACATCACGGATTTTAGAGGATTGTGGGTAATTCAAAATGTTTAGACTTCATGATTCTTTCACGCAATGTTTTGTACATGTTTGAAGAAAGAAAAGTCTATTTCTATATTAGTAATAAGCTTGTTGTGCCATGAGCTGTAATGGATCATGATGAATGGATATCAAAACTGTCAGGCAAATTTATGTTCAGTGAGGACACTCATTCCCACAGTCGTGATTGTCAATGTGGGGATGCACTGTCGAACGCTACATCCCCAGGGGTTTGTGCTGATTGTACGGAGATTGTGACAGCCGGTTAAATGGCTTCCCTTGAGAGGGCAAGAACAAGATGCACAGTTTGTCAGCAGCAGTGCAATATTATCATAAGGAGACGTATACTGGGAATAAGGAGGAGGAATGGAGGGAAAAAGAGAGAGGCAGAGGAGTTTGAAGAGAGAGAGTGTGGAAGAGGGTGAGCTTGAGTTGGTTAGAAAGGATGGAAAAACATGAGATTGTTTTTTTATGAAGAACGGTAGGAAGTGTAAGCAGAGTGAGGTTGATGCCGGATCGAAGGCAGGAGTAGATAAGGAAGTGAATGAGGGTGGAGTATCAGAGGAGGTCGTGTGGTGAAGTTCTTGGAGCCCAAGGCTTGCACCAAGGGTCAGGATAAAGATGCATCTGCGACAGTAGGAGTGACAATTTTGGATAAAGTGAACCATTGCCTTTAGCTTGATCCATTTGGGGTTTCATGGTGGGTGCTGTGGAATCGGTGAAGGTAACTCGAAGTGTAAAATAACTTCACTGGACTTTATGTAAACTGGAAACCTTCTGAGGCTGAATTTATTGTAGCGGGGATTTTAACAAAGCCTACCTGAGAACTGTCACGTTCTGACCATAGTTCTTGTGTGTTTTCCTTGTTTTAGTGTTGATCAGGACGTGAGCTGCGTGGGCATTCTATGTTGTGTGTCTAGTTTGTTTATTTCTATGTTTGGCCTGATATGGTTCGCAATCAGAGGCAGGTGTTAGTCATTGTCTCTGATTGGGAACCACATTTAGGTAGCCTGTTTTGTGTTGGGTTTTGTGGGTGGTTGTTTCCTGTCTCTGTGTTCTCTGCACCAGATAGGACTGTTTCGTTTTTTTGCCACGTTTATTGTTTTGTATTGTGTTCATGTTGAGTTTCTCTGATTAATTAAAGAACATGAACTCTAACCACGCTGCATTTTGGTCCTCCTCTCCTTCCCAGGAAGAAAACCCTTACAAGAACGAGACTTCCTAAATTATATCAGCATATTGAATGCGTGACACGGGCTGCTAGTTACTCTAACTTCCGCAATGCATACAAAACCCTCCCCTGCCCTGCCTTCAGCAAATCTGACCATTTTGTTGCTCGCAGCCTATAGACAGAAACTAAAACAGGAAATGTCCGTGCTCAGGTCTCTCCAACGCTGGTCTGACCAATCAGATTCCACGCTTCATGATTGCTTCGATCAAGTGGACTGGGATATGTTCCAGATAGCCTCAGACAACAACATTGATCTGTACGCTGACTCGGTGAGCGAGTTTATTAGCAAGTACATCGGTGATGTCGTATCCACGCTGACTATTAAAACATTTCCTAACCAGGAACCGTGGGTTGATGGCAGCATTTGCGCAAAACTGAAAGCGTGAACCACCCCGCTTTTAATCAGGGCAAGGTGACCAGAAACATGACCGGATACAAATAGTGCAGCTTTTCCCTCCGCGAGTCAATCAAACAAGCTAATCGTCAGTATAGAGACAAAGTACAGTCGTAATTCAACAGCTCAAACACGAGACGCATGTGGCAGGGTCTACAGTCAATCACGGATTACAAAAAGAAAACCAGCCCCGTCGCGGACATTAAAGTCTTGCTCTCAGACAAATTAAACAACTTCTTTGCTCGCTTTCAGGACAATACAGTGCCACCGACACGGCCCGCTACCAAAGCCTGTGGGCTCTCCTTCTCGGTGGCCAACGATATTAAAACATTTAAACGTGTTAACCCTCGCAAGGCTGCCGGCCCCGACCGCATCCCCAGCCGCGTCCTCAGGCATGCGCAGACCAGCTGGCTGGTGTGTTTACGGACATATTCAATCGATCCCTATCCCAGTCTGCTGTCCTCACATGCTTCAATATGGCCACCATTGTTCCTGTTCCCAAGAAAGCTAAAAGTAACTGAACTAAATTACTATCGCCCCGTTGCACTCACTTCTGTCATCATGAAGTGCTTTGAGACACTAGTCAAGGAGCATATCTCCTCCATCCTAACTGTCACCCTAGACCCACTCCAATTTGCTTACCGCACCCAATAGGTCCACTGACGATGAAATCGCCATCACACTGCACACTGCCCTATCCCATCTGGACGAGAGGAATACCTATGTAAGAATACTGTTCATTGACTACAGCTCAGCATTTAATACCATAGTACCCTCTGAACTCGTCATTAAGCTTGAGACACAGGGTCTTGACCCTACCCTGTGCAACTGGGTCATGGACTCTCTGACGGGCCGCCCCCCAGGTGGTAAAGGTAGGAAACAACATCTCCACTTCGCTGATCCTCAACACTGGGGCCCCACAAGAGTGCTTTCTCAGCCCTCTACTGTACCCCCTGTTCGCCCATGACTGCGTGGCATGCAAGTTTCCAACTCAATCATCAAGTTTTCAGATGACACTACAGTGGTAGGCTTGATTACCAAATAGGACGAGACAGTCTACAGGGAGGAGGTAAGGGCCCTCAGAGTGTGGTGTCAGGAAAATAACCTCTCACTCAACCTCAACAAAACAAAGAAGATGATTGTGGTCTTCAGGAAACAGCAGAGGGAGCACCCCCAATCCACATTGAAGGGATAGTAGTGGAGAAAGTGGAAAGTTTTAAGTTCCTCAGTGTACACATCACGGACAAACTGAAATGGTCCACCACACAGACAGCGTGGTGAAGAAGGCGCAACAGCGCCTCTTTACTTCAGGAAATTTGGCTTGTCACCTAAAACACTCACAAACCTTTACAGATGCACAATCGAGAGCATCCTGTCAGGCTGTATCACCGCCTGGTACGGCAACTGCACCGCCCTCAATCGCAAGGCTCTCCAGAGGGTAGTGAGGTCTGCACAACGCATCACCGGGGGCAAACTACCTGCCCTCCAGGACACCTACAGCACCCGATGTCACCGGAAGGCCAAAAAGATCATCAAGGACAACAACCACCGAGCCACTGCCTGTTCACCCCGCTATCATCCAGAAGGTGAGGTCAGTACAGGTGCATCAACGCTGGGACCGACAAACTGAAAAACATCTTCTATCTCAAGGCCATCAGACTGTTAAACAGCCATCACTAACATAGAGAGGCTCCTGTCAACATACAGACTCAAATCTCTGGCCTGTGTGTTAATTGTAGGGGTGCCCATGGGGCTGGGGAGAGGCAGATTTGCAGGGTTAGAGTAGTGCAGAAGTTGTCATATGCTGAGGCAGTGCAGAAAGTAAAGGAAGATGGGTCAAGGGGGAGGGATCTGAGAGGAGTGGTGTGAGTAGTAGATGTGTACCAGTACCGAGGGATAGGCCAACAAGTGATATATGTTTTAATAAGATTGGATTTTGTGGATTTTTAGCAATGGTTATCAACTGTACTGCAGGGATGGAAATCACAGACAATTGAGGATGTGGTGGCTGCTGCAGAGAGGAATTTACAGTTGAAGTCAAATACACCTTAGCCAAATACATTTTAACTCAGTTTTTCACAATTCCTGACATTCAAATCCAGTAAAAATTCCCTGTTTTAGGTCAGTTAGGATCACCACTTTATTTTAAGTATGTAAAATGAGAGAATTATGTATTTCATCACATTCCCAGTGGGACATAAGTTTACATACACCAATTAGTATTGGGTAGCATTGCTTTTAAATTGTTTAATTAACTCGGGTCAAACATGTTGGGTACCCTTCCACAAGCTTACCACAACAAGTTGGGTGAATTTTGGCCCATTCCTCCTGACAGAGCTGGTGGAACTGAGTCAGGTTTGTAGGCGTCTTTGCTCGCACACACTTTTTCAGTTCGGCCCAAATTTTCTATAGGATTGAGGTCAGGGATTTGTGATGGCCACTCCAATTCCTTGACTTTGTTGTCCTTAAGCCATTTTGACACAACTTTGGAAGTTTGGTTGGGGTCATTGTTCATTTGGAAGACCCATTTGCAACCAAGCTTTAACTTCTTGACTGATGTCTTGAGATGTTGATTCAATATATCCACATACATTTCCCTCTCTCATGATGCCATCTATTTTGTGAAGTGTCCGTTAGTGCTCCCTGTCCGTTAGTGCTCCCTGTCTGATAGTGCTCCCTGCTCCCTGTCCGTTTGTGCTCCCTGTCTGTTAGTGCTCCCTGCTCCCTGTCCGTTAGTTCTCCCTGTCCGTTAGTGCTCCCTGCTCCCTGTCTGTTAGTGCTCCCTGGTCCCTGTCCGTTCGTGCTCCCTGTCTGTTAGTGCTCCCTGTCCGTTAGTGCTTCCTGTCCGTTAGTGCTCCCTGTCCGTTAATGCTCCCTGTCCGTTCGTGCTCCCTGTCTGTTAGTGCTCCCTGTCCGTTAGTGCTCCCTGTCCGTTAGTACTCCCTGTCCGTTAGTGCTTCCTGCTCCCTGTCCGTTAGTGCTTCCTGCTCCCTGTCCGTTAGTGCTTCCTGCTCCCTGTCCGTTAGTGCTCCCTGTCCATTCGTGCTCCCTGTCCGTTAGTGCTCCCTGTCTTTGGCAAGGTGTTGCTCAACACTTGATTAACACACCATTTTATGATTCAAAATGTGTCAGGATTTTATCTTCTCAGAATGCTGATCACCAACAGATCCATTATAATACTGGACACAGGACTTATCTAACTCCTCATGAACTGTTTGATGTGAACATTTTGATTGCTGCTTCAAGTACGTTGTGTCATGTAAATAAACCTGGTACCTCCTTACGTATGGTTTGGGAATGCCCTCTGGTGTCTATATTCTGGGATGAAGTAGCTTCGAACTTGTCCCATCTGTTGTCAATCAATATTACTGCATCTCATTTTGTTAACTTTTAAATGATTTCTCTCTACTTCATTTATCTCTCTGTCAGAAGCGCATTCTTCTTGCTGGCCTAACGACTGGAACATGTTTTATTGCAGTACGAAGCATACACTCTCACTCTCTATTCATCAACGGATACTCCCTTTTTCTGATGTCATTTATATGGAGCTAAAGAAGACACTTTGAACCAATGGCTTCTTGCTGCAAAAACACGATGTGCTGCCTAGATTTTTGTGATTTAATTTTTGTTATTTTGAAACATCTATGTTTATTTGATTTGATCCCTTAGGTCACGTGTCAAACTCAGTCAACGGAGGGCCCAGTGTCGCAGGCTTTCGTTCCTTCCTTGTACTTGATTCATTAATTAAGGTCACTAATTAGCAAAGAACTCCGCTCAACTGGTTGTCTAGGTCTTAATTGAAAGGAAAAAACAAAACCCTGCAGACACTAGGCCCTCCATGAAAGTCTGACACCCCTCCCTTAGGGCCTGTGGTAGGATGGGATGGGGGGAGTGGGAGTGGAACTTCATGTTGAATCACCGTATTCATATTTGCTGACAATTATTATTACTAAATAAGAAACATTTGATCACAAAAATAAACATCTTTCAGGTGTTACAAGTGTTACAAAGCACCTCAAGTTATTAACAGTGCAGCAGATCAATGAGCTTTACTGTTTAGTCATCCAATATTCTATAAAATAAATAAGTCCATGCTTTAAATTCGTCCTCCCTAACTGTGAACAGCACCAACCGCCAGTGCAGCACACCCACCCATAACTATTTTCTTCTCTCCTCTCTTCTCTTCTCTTCTCTTCTCTTCTCTTCTCTTCTCTTCTCTTCTCTTCTCTTCTCTTCTCTTCTCTTCTCTTCTCTTCTCCTCTCCTCTCCTCTCATATCCTCTCGTCTCCCCACCCTGCTCTCTTCTCTTCCCATCTCCTCCCCTCTCCTCTGTTCCCATCTCCTCTCCTCTCCTCTCTTCTCTTCCCATCTCCTCCCCTCTCCTCTCTTCTCTTCTCTCCCCTTCTCCTCCTCTCTCCTCTCATCTCTTCTCTTCCCATCTCCTCCCCTCTCTTCTCTTCTCTTCCCATCTCCTCCCCTCTCCTCTCTTCTCTTCTCTCCCCTTCTCCTCCTCTCTCCTCTCCTCTCCTCTCTTCCCATCTCCTCCCCTCTCCTCTCTTCTCTTCTCTCCCCTTCTCCTCCTCTCTCCTCTCCTCTCCTCTCTTCCCATCTCCTCTCCTCTCCTCTCTTCTCTTCCCATCTCCTCCCATCTCCTCTCCTCCCCTCTCTTCTCTTCCCATCTCCTCTCCTCTCCTCTCTTCTCTTCCCATCTCCTCTCCTCTCCTCTCCTCTCCTCTCTTCTCTTCCCATCTCCTCCCCTCTCCTCTCCTCCCATCTCCTCTCCTTCACATCTCCTCTCCCCTCCCAGGCTACTCCACTTTTAAATGAAACATCATGACTATTTATGGGTTGCTATTTTGTTTCTACTGAGCTGCATAACGCTGATTGCTACCAAAATTGTATTGTGCGCTGTTCTAAAAAGTGTTTCCATGTGACTTTGTGAGAGTCTGTATTTCTTAGAGCAATGACGTTCAGGCTTAAACGTGTCCCCTCATCATACTTCTATTACTCTAAGGTTGTCCCTCTCTCATCTATCTCTCTTCCTGAAGTCTAACAGATGAGTGAATGATGCGTCTTTACTGGTTTATTTCTGTAATCATCTCTCAAGCCTTTCAGGGGAGGACCGGTTTCTTTTTGATGGTCTTGGCATTCAATTGCTGACTAAATTCATGGGTTGGGTAGAAAGATCCATCGCTATCAAAACAGTAATGTGTAAGGCCTTATCCAAGGCCTGGGTTGGAAAATAAAAAAACTGTGGGATCATTTCTGCTAGATTAAAAAACACATGTACACCTTTGTCTCCCCTTGTGTCTCTCATTGAAGAGAGAATTTGAATGTGATCTCTATTTCCAAAATCCTGGTATTCTGAGTGTGTGTTTGTGCATGTGTGTGTGTTATGTAAAAAAATATATATATATACCAATCTCCTTTTCATAAATCCTGCCCGGGGTTCTTGTGTGTCGAAGTGAATTCCCGGTGTTTATTACCGTGACGGCAGAGCAGCAGCGTTCCAAAGGAGGAATATGTTGAGAGCGTGTCTAAGGGGATAGATAATGTTCCCATCACTATCCACACCGGATTACACTCACAGACACGATCACTGCCACAGATAAAACAGACAGAGAGACAGACAGACAGATTCACAGACACACACACGTACACACACATACAGTGTCAGTGTCCCATCATTATCTCGCTCATATATTTCCGAGGGGAAACACATGGTTGGGCATGGCCCTACCTCAAGGGACATAGAATACGACAACATAGAGAGGGTTGAAGGGCATTCCAGCTCATTAGTGGAATCTGACTCACAGATTTCTGCGGTTGTTCTCCTCATCACATTACACCGTATCTCTTAGGTAACTAACAGTGGAAGATCCTGTGTGCATAAACAAGAGTTACAGATGCATACATTCGTTCTCATATGACTCAATGACCACGTTCACATGGACAGACTGCTCAAATGAATTAAAACACACACCAATAGAAAAACATGAAACAAAGAGAGGAAAGAGAGAAGGAACCCAGGCCAAGAGAATGGAATGTGAATTACAAAACCAAATGATTTTTCTGCTTTAAGAGGTTTCCCTTTAAGAGATTTCCCTTTAAGATATTTCCCATTAAGAGGTTTCCCTTTAAGAGATTTCCCATTAAGAGGTTTCCCTTTAAGATATTTCCCATTAAGAGGTTTCCCTTTAAGAGATTTCCCTTTAAGATATTTCAGTTTAAGAGGTTTTCCTTTAAGAGATTTCCCTTTAAGAGATTTCAGTTTAAGAGGTTTTCCTTTAAGAGATTTCCTTTTAAGAGGTTTCCCTTTAAGAGATTTCCTTTTAAGAGGTTTTCCTTTAAGAGATTTCCCTTTAAGAGATTTCAGTTTAAGAGGTTTTCCTTTAAGAGATTTCCCTTTAAGAGGTTTCCCTTTAAGAGATATCCTTTTAAGAAATTTCCCTTTAAGAGATTTCCCTTTAAGAGGTTTCCCTTTAAGAGATATCCCTTTAAGAAATTTCCCTTTAAGAGATTTCCCTTTAAGAAATTTCCCTTTAAGAGATTTCCCTTTAAGAGGTTTCCCTTTAAGAGGTTTTCCTTTAAGAGGTTTTCCTTTAAGAGATTTCCCTTTAAGAGGTTTCCCTTTAAGAGATATCCCTTTAAGATATTTCCCTTTAAGAGATTTCCCTTTAAGAGGTTTCCCTTTAAGAGGTTTCCCTTTAAGAGGTTTCCCTTTAAGAGATTTCCCTTTAAGAGGTTTCCCTTTAAGAGGTTTCTCTCTAAGCAAATTCCACCCATTTTGTAAGCATAGTTTCCATACATGTCTATTTATATGACTAATCTACTTCTCATAGAGGATATGCATTCCTTTTCATCTACTCTCATTCTCTTACTGTCTTTTTCTTATACACACACACACACACACACACACACACACACACACACACACACACACACACACACACACACACACACACACACACACACACACACACACACACACACACACACACACACACACACACACACACACACACACCCTATACCTAAACCTAACCCTAACCCATAACCCCTGAACCCTAAACCTAATCCAAACCCTAAACCTAACCCCTAACCCCTGAACCCTAACCCTAATTCAAACCCGAAGATAACATACACATTGACAGAGACAAATAAACAAACACAAAAAGTACATCATATTCAACAAACAAATACACACTCATTTATGTGTAACAATCAGAAAAACGTGACTCTGCTTACACAAAAGCAATCAACCTCACCACCAACCTCATCAACTCCCTCAACCTAACCACAAACCTCACCCTCATAAATTCCCTCACCTCACCACCAACCTCACCCTCATAAACTCCCTCACCCTCACCACCAACCTCACCCTCACCAACTCCCTCACCCTCAACAACTCCCTCACCCTCACCACCAATCTCACCCTCACCATCTCCCTCACCCTCACCGCCAACCTCTCCCTCACCAACTACCTCACCCTCAACAACTCTCTCACCCTCACCACCAACCTCTCCCTCACCCTCACCACCAACCTCACCCTCACCACCAACCTCACCCTTACCAACTCCCTCACCACCAACCTCTCCCTCACCATCACCACCAACCTCACCCTCACCATCTCCCTCCCACTCATCAACTCCCTCACCTTCATCAACTCCCTCACCCTCACCAACTCCCTCACCTTCAACACCAACCTCACCCTCACCAACTGCCTCACCCTCAACAACTCCCTCACCCTCACCAACTCTCTCACCCTCACCACCAACCTCACCCTCACCAACTCCCTCACCCTCATCAACTCCCTCACTCTTACCACCAACCTCTCCCTCACCCTCACCACCAACCTCACCCTCACCAACTCCCTCACCCTCACCAACTCCCTCACCCTCAACACCAACCTCACCCTCACCAACTCCCTCACCCTCACCACCATCCTCACCCTCACCACCATCCTCACGCTCACCAACTCCCTCACCCTCACCAACTCCCTCACCCTCACCACCAACCTCACCCTCACAAACTGCCTCACCCTCAACAACACCCTCACCAACTCCCTCACCACCTTACTCACCCTCACCAACTCCCTCACCCTCATCAACTCCCTCACCCTCACCACCAACCTCACCCTCACAAACTGCCTCACCCTCAACAACACCCTCACCAACTCCCTCACCCTCACCAACTCCCTCACCACCTTACTCACCCTCACCAACTCCCTCACCCTCACCAACTCCCTCACCCTCATCACCTCCCTCACCCTCAACAACACCCTCACCAACTCCCTCACCCTCATCAACTCCCTCACCCTCACCACCAACCTCACCCTCACAAACTGCCTCACCCTCAACAACACCCTCACCAACTCCCTCACCACCTTACTCACCCTCACCAACTCCCTCACCACCCTACTCACCCTCACCAACTCCCTCACCCTCATCACCTCCCTCACCCTCATCACCTCCCTCACCCTCACCACCTCCCTCACCCTCACCACCTCCCTCACCCTCACCACCTCCCTCACCCTCACCACCTCCCTCACCCTCATCACCTCCCTCACCCTCACCACCTCCCTCACCCTCACCACCTCCCTCACCCTCACCACCTCCCTCACCCTCATCACCTCCCTCACCCTCACCACCTCCCTCACCCTCACCACCTCCCTCACCCTCACCACCTCCCTCACCCTCATCACCTCCCTCACCCTCACCACCTCCCTCACCCTCACCACCTCCCTCACCCTCACCACCTCCTCCCTCACCCTCATCACCTCCCTCACCCTCACCACCTCCCTCACCCTCACCACCTCCCTCACCCTCACCACCCCTCCCTCACCCTCACCCTCACCACCTCCCTCACCCTCCCTCACCACCTCCCTCACCCTCACCACCTCCCTCACCCTCCCTCATCACCTCCCTCACCCTCACCACCTCCCTCACCCTCACCACCTCCCCACCCTCACCACCTCCCTCACCCTCACCACCTCCATCACCCTCACCACCAACCTCACCCTCACCACCTCCCTCACCCTCACCAACTCCCTCACCCTCACCACCTCCCTCACCCTCACCACCTCCCTCACCCTCACCAACTCCCTCACCCTCACCACCTCCCTCACCCTCACCAACTCCCTCACCCTCACCACCTCCCTCACCCTCACCACCTCCCTCACCCTCATCACCTCCCTCACCCTCACCAACTCCCTCACCCTCACCACCTCCCTCACCCTCACCACCTTACTCACCCTCATCACCTCCCTCACCCTCATCACCTCCCTCACCCTCACCACCAACAACACCCTCACCACCTTACTCACCCTCACCACCTCCCTCACCCTCACCACCTCCCTCACCCTCATCACCTCCCTCACCCTCACCACCAACAACACCCTCACCAACTCCCTCACCACCTCCCTCACCCTCACCACCTCCCTCACCCTCATCACCTCCCTCACCACCTCCCTCACCCTCACCACCTCCCTCACCCTCACCACCTCCCTCACCCTCACCAACTCCCTCACCCTCACCAACTCCCTCACCCTCAACACCAACCTCACCCTCACCAACTCCCTCACCCTCACCACCATCCTCACCCTCACCACCATCCTCACCCTCACCAACTCCCTCACCCTCACCAACTCCCTCACCCTCACCACCAACCTCACCCTCACAAACTGCCTCACCCTCAACAACACCCTCACCAACTCCCTCACCACCTTACTCACCCTCACCAACTCCCTCACCCTCATCAACTCCCTCACCCTCACCACCAACCTCACCCTCACAAACTGCCTCACCCTCAACAACACCCTCACCAACTCCCTCACCCTCACCAACTCCCTCACCACCTTACTCACCCTCACCAACTCCCTCACCCTCACCAACTCCCTCACCCTCATCACCTCCCTCACCCTCAACAACACCCTCACCACCTCCCTCACCCTCACCACCTCCCTCACCCTCACCACCTCCCTCACCCTCATCACCTCCTCCCTCACCCTCATCACCTCCCACCCTCACCACCTCACCACCACCTCCCTCACCCTCACCACCTCCCTCACCCTCACCACCAACAACACCCTCACCTCCCTCACCCCTCCCTCCTCACCCTCACCACCTCCCTCACCCTCACCACCTCCTCACCCTCACCACCTCCCTCACCCTCACCCTCACACCTCCCTCACCCTCACCACCTCCCTCACCCTCACCTCCCCTCCCTCACCCTCACCACCTCCTCACCCTCACCACCTCCCTCACCCTCACCTCCCCTCACCACTCACTCCCTCACCCTCACCTCCCTCCCTCACCCTCACCACCTCCTCCCTCACCTCCTCATCACCTCCCTCACCACCACCTCCCTCACCCTCACCACCTCCCTCACCCTCATCACCTCCCTCACCCTCACCACCTCCCTCACCCTCACCACCTCCCTCACCCTCACCACCTCCATCACCCTCACCACCAACCTCACCCTCACCACCTCCCTCACCCTCACCAACTCCCTCACCCACCCTCACCCTCCCTCACCCTCACCACCCTCCCACCTCACCCTCACCAACTCCCTCACCCTCTCACCACCTCCCTCACCCTCACCACCTCCCTCACCCTCACCACCTCCCTCACCCTCACCACCTCCCTCACCCTCATCACCTCCCTCACCCTCACCAACTCCCTCACCCTCACCATCTCCCTCACCCTCACCACCTCCCTCACCCTCATCACCTCCCTCACCCTCATCACCTCCCTCACCCTCACCACCTCCCTTCACCACCCTCACCACCTCACCCTCACCACCTCCCCACCTCACCCTCACCACCTCCCCCTCACCACCTCCCTCATCCTCACCAACTCCCTCACCCTCACCACCAACAACACCCTCACCAACTCCCTCACCACCTTATACTCACCCTCACCACCTCCCTCACCCTCATCACCTCCCTCACCCTCACCACCAACAACACCCTCACCACCTTACTCACCCTCACCACCTCCCTCACCCTCACCACCTCCCTCACCCTCATCACCTCCCTCACCCTCACCACCAACAACACCCTCACCAACTTCCCTCACCACCTCCCTCACCCTCACCACCTCCCTCACCCTCATCACCTCCCACCACCAACACCACCTCCACCCACCCTCACCACCTCCCTCACCCTCACCACCTCCCTCACCCTCACCACCTCCCTCACCCTCATCACCTCCCTCACCCTCACCACCAACAACACCCTCACCACATCCCTCACCCTCACCACCTCCCTCACCCTCACCACCTCCCTCATCCTCACCACCAACAACACCCTCACCAACTCCCTCACCACCTCCCTCACCCTCATCACCTCCCTCACCCTCACCACCTCCCTCACCCTCACCCTCTCCCCCACCCTCACCACCTCCCTCACCCTCACCACCTCCCTCACCCTCACCACCAACCTTAATGCCTTTTATTCCTTTGTGTTCTTGTGTTTTGTTTCTGACACTCAGATGTGTGAAAAGTTTGCTGAACAGGCAGTGACCCATATTACCCTGGCAACCAACTGAGACCAATCTGTCTATTGAGGTGTGTGTTTGAATGCACGGGCAAGTGTGTGAGTGTGTTAACCTGAGTGAACAAGAGGTTGCTAGGTGAGTGGGGTATATACAGTGTGATTGAAGAGGTCAGGTTTTGACAGGCCGCCATAGTGCCCCCCATCAATCATCAGCCACTTCAAAGTGTGTGTTTGCATGTGTGTGTGTGACTGGGTCAGTGGGAGGAGAGAGGAGGGGAATGGGAGCCAAGGAGGTTTATTGCGATCAGTTGTGAGGATTCTTGTGTACATGTATTTGTGTCTGTGTGGTGAGATTTAGAAAAAGTGGTCCTCCTGTCTCCTCTACTCACGTCCCTTTGCTCTCCACTCTGCTCTCCTCTCTTCTCTCCACTCTGCTCTCCACTCTTCTCTCCACTCTGCTCTCCTCTCTTCTCTCCACTCTGCTCTCCACTCTTCTCTCCACTCTGCTCTCCTCTCTTCTCTCCACTCTGCTCTCCACTCTTCTCTCCACTCTGCTCTCCTCTCTTCTCTCCACTCTGCTCTCCACTCTTCTCTCCACTCTGCTCTCCACTCTGCTCTCCTCTCTTCTCTCCACTCTGCTCTCCACTCTGCTCTCCACTCTTCTCTCCACTCTGCTCTCCTCTCTTCTCTCCACTCTGCTCTCCACTCTTCTCTCCACTCTGCTCTCCACTCTTCTCTCCACTCTGCTCTCCACTCTTCTCTCCACTCTGCTCTCCTCTCTTCTCTCCACTCTGCTCTCCACTCTTCTCTCCACTCTGCTCTTCTCTCCACTCTGCTCTCCACTCTGCTCTCCTCTCTTCTCTCCACTCTGTTCTCCACTCTGCTCTCCACTCTGCTCTCAACTCTGCTCTCCGCTGTGCTCTCCACTGTGTTCTTTACTGTGCTCTCCTCTCTTCTCTCCACTCTGCACTCCACTCTGCTCTAAACTCTGCTCTCTACTCTGCTGTCCACTGTGCTCTCCACTGTGTTATTTACTGTGCTCTCCTCTCTTCTTTCCACTCTGCTCTCCACTCTGCTCTCCTCTCTTCTCTCCTCTCCTCTCTTCTCTCCTCTCTTCTCTCCTCTCTTCTCTCCACTCTGCTCTCCTCTCTTCTCTCCTCTCTTCTCTCCTCTCTTCTCTCCTCTCTTCTCTCCACTCTGCTCTCCTCTCTTCTCTCCTCTCTTCTCTCCTCTCTTCTCTCCACTCTGCTCTCCTCTCTTCACTCCTCTCTTCTCTCCTCTCTTCTCTCCACTCTGCTCTCCTCTTTTCTCTCCTCTCTTCTCTTCTCTCCATTCTGCTCTCCACTCTGCTCTCAACTCTGCTTTCCACTGTGCTCTCCATTCTGCTCTCCACTCTGCTCTCCACTCTGCTCTCCTCTCTTCTCTCCTCTCTTCTCTCCACTCTGCTCTCCATTCTGCTCTCCACTCTGCATTCCACTATGTTCTCCACTCTACTCTACGCAGTGCTTTCCACTGTGTTCTCCACTCTGCGCTCCACTATGCATCCAGAAGTGAATGGATCCCTTGTGTAAGTGGTAATAACTCAGCCCTATTTTCTCTGTGTTCTCTAGGGTTTCTGCAAGAAAATAAGGAAGTACAGAAAAAAGCAATGTGACTGTTTGGATAACCAGCTGGTGGTGTGGTCTAGGGATTGGTGTGTGTGTCTGTTAGCATATGTACATATACAGTTGAAGTCGGAAGTTTACATATACTTAGGTTGGAGTCATTAAAACTCGTTTTTCAACCACTCCGCAAATTTCTTGACAACAAACTATAGTTTTGGCAAGTCAGTTAGGACATCTACTTTGTGCATGACACAAGTCATTGTTTACAGACTGATTATTTCACTTATAATTCACTGTATCACAATTCCAGTGGGTCAGAAGATCACATACACTAAGTTGACTGTGCCTTTAAACAGCTTGGAAAATTCCAGAAAATGATGTCATGTTTTTAGAAGCTTCTGATAGGCTAATTGACATCGTTTGAGTCAATTGGAGGTCTACCTGGGGACATACATCAAAGCCTTCCTTCAAAATCAGTGCCTCTTTGCTTGGCATCATGGGAAAATCAAAGAAATCAGCCAAGATATCCACACGTCTGGTTCATCCTTGGCAGCAATTTCCAAACAACTGAAGGTACCACGTTCACCTGTACAAACAATAGTGCACAAGTATAAACACAATGGTACCACGCAGCAATAATACCGCTCAGGAAAGAGACGCGTTCTGTCTTCTAGAGATTAACATACTTTTGTGCAAAAAGTGCAAATCAGTCCCAGAACAACAGCAGAGGACCTTGTGAATTTTGCCGGAAAGAGGTACACAAGAATATATATCCACAGTAAAACAAGTCCTATATTGACAAAACCTGAAAGGCCGCTCAGCAAGGAAGAAGCCACTGCTCCAAAACCCCTATAAAAAAGCCAGAAAACGGTTTGCAACTGTACATGGGGACAAAAGATCGTACTTTTTGGAGAAATGTCCTCTAGTCTGATGAAACAAAAATAGAACTGTTTTACCATAATGACCATTGTTATGTTAGGAGGAAAAATGGGGAGGCTTGCAGGCCGAGGAACACCATCCCAACCGTGAAGCAGTGGGGTGGCAGCATCATGTTGTGGGGATGATTTGCTGCAGGAGGGACTGGTGCACTTCACAAAATAGATGGCATCACGAGGCAGGAAAATTATGTGGATATATTGAAGCAACATCTCAAGACATCAGTCAGGAAGGTAAAGCTTTGTCGAAAATGGGTCTTCCAAATGGACAATGATCCCAACCATACTTCCAAAGTTGTGGCAAAACGGCTTAAGGAAAACAAAGTCAAGGTATTGGAGTTGCCATCACAAAGTCCTGACCTCAATCTTTGGATTGATCCCTGACCAAAATTTGTAACCAGAACTGAAAAAGTGTGTGCGAGCAAGGAGGCCTACAAACCTGACTCAGTTACACCAGCTCTGTCAAGAGGAATGGGTCACAATTCACCCAACTTATTGTGGGAAGCTTGTTGAAGGCTTCCCGAAACGTTTGACCCAAGTTAAACAATTTCAAGACAATGCTACCAAATACTAATTGAGCGTATGTAAACTTCTGACCCACTGGGAATGTGATGGAAGACATTAAATCTGAAATAAAGCATTCTCTCTATTATTCTGACATTTCACACTCTTAAAAGAAAGTGGTGATCCTAACTGACCTAATGACAGGGAAGTTTTACTAGGATTAAATGTAAGGAATTGTGAAAAACTGAGTTAAAATGTATGTCTTCCCTGTAACACACAGCGTTGTCCTGCTGGAGGGTCATGTCAGGATGAGCCTGCAGGAAGGCTACCACATGAGGGAGGAGGATGTCTTCCCTGTAACACACAGCGTTGTCATGCTGGAGGGTCATGTCAGGATGAGCCTGCAGGAAGGCTACCACATGAGGGAGGAGGATGTCTTCCCTGTAACACACAGCGTTGTCATGCTGGAGGGTCATGTCAGGATGAGCCTGCAGGAAGGCTACCACATGAGGGAGGAGGATGTCTTCCCTGTAACACACAGCGTTGTCATGCTGGAGGGTCATGTCAGGATGAGCCTGCAGGAAGGGTACCACATGAGGGAGGAGGATGTCTTCCCTGTAACACACAGCGTTGTCATGCTGGAGGGTCATGTCAGGATGAGCCTGCAGGAAGGGTACCACATGAGGGAGGAGGATGTCTTCCCTTTAATGCACAGTGTTGAGATTGCCTGCGACAACAAGCTCAGTCCGATGATGCTGTGACACACCGCCCCAGACCATGATGGACCCTCCACCTCCAAATCAATCCTGCTCCAGAGTACAGGCCTCAGTGTAACGCTCATTCCTTCTACGATAAATACATATCCGACTATCACCCCTGGTGAGACAAAACCGCAAATCATCAATGAAGAGCACTTTTTGTCCGTCCTGTCTGCTCCAGCGACGGTGGGTTTGTGTACATAGGTGACGTTGTTGCCGATGATGTCTCGTGAGGACCTGCCTTACTACAAGCCATCAGTCCAGCCTCTGTCAGCCTATTGCGGACAGTCTGAGCACTGATGGAGGGATTGTGCATTCCTGGTGTAAATCAGATTGTTTTAGTTTCCATCCTGTACCTGTCCTGCAGGTGTGATTTTTTCATAACTGTGACCTTAATTGCATACCGTCTGTAAGCTGTTAGTGTCTTAACGACCGTTCCACAGGTGCGTGTTCATTAATAGTTTATGGGAAACAGTGTTTAAACCCTTTACAATGAAGATCTCTGAAGTTATTTAGATTTTTACAAATTATCTTGGAAAGACAGGGTCCTGAAAAGGGGACGTTAC
>NC_060191.1:69024032-69054032 GCF_021184085.1 Oncorhynchus gorbuscha | reverse complement strand
ATGCTCCTGTGTGTGTTTGACTGTTGAGTGTAGCATGCTCCTGTGTGTGTTTGACTGTTGAGTGTAGCATGCTCCTGTGTGTGTTTGACTGTTGAGTGTAGAGCCTACAGGAGTTTTGTTAGCAGTGGTAAATATGTTGACTGTGACTGTGTTGACTGTGACAGTGTTGACTGAGATATCATTGTGTGAGCAGTGGTAACTGGGTTGAGTGTGACTGTGTTGACTGAGATATCATTGTGTGCGCAGCGGTAACTGTGTTGACTGTGACTGTGTTGAGTGTGACAGTGTTGACTGAGATATCATTGTGTGCGCAGCGGTAACTGTGTTGACTGTGTGTGACTGTGTTGACTGTGACAGTGTTGTGTACGCAGCGGTAACTTTGTTGACTGTGACAGTGTTGACTGAGATAGCATTGTGTGAGCAGTGGTAACTACTTGTAAATAAGAATTTGATCTTAGCTGACTTGCATATATAAATGAAGGTAAAAAGATAATACTCTCTCTCCACATTCAACATCCTGTTTGGTCACTTTCTCTACATCTCAAGCTCAATTCACACTTGCAATATCTTATACATTCACAACACACAAGTGTGCATGTGTACACACAGGGACGGACGGACGGACGGACGGATGGACGGACGGACAGACGGACAGACGGACAGACAGACAGACAGACAGACAGACAGACAGACAGACAGACAGACAGACAGACAGACAGACAGACAGACAGACAGACAGACAGACAGACAGACAGACAGACAGACAGACAGACAGACAGACAGACAGACAGACAGACAGACAGACAGACAGACAGACAGACAGACAGACAGACAGACAGACGTGGAGGGAGAAAGTGAGACAGCAAAAAAAAGAATCAGAGATTGAAAAACTGTGAATAGGATGGTGAGAGGGAAAGAGGGATTTTGGATTCCATTTATCAGAGTGCCGTGTAGCGTGACAGTATCTCTCCCGTCTAAATAGGCTTGGGCTCATGCATATGGATGAGCTACTGTACAAGGTAATTAAATTGAGTTTTGGTTTGATTGCTGAGTTCTTTTAAATTATTAACGAGGTGGAGGAAAACTAAAAACTACCCATGGAGCATCACTCCACCCTGGACCTGATAGATAGATCCCCGCACTCATTACCCAGCACGCCACATTTAACAGCCTGACCTACACAGAGGATTATTTATTAAGAGCTTAGATCAAAACTCATCAATAGTGATCAAAGACACTCTTTTGAGGTATTTTACATTGAATAAGACATTAATTCACAAATAAAGGTTTTAGTATGGTGTATATGCCATTCATGGTATGATATGACAGGCAGAGCAGGGGAACCATCGGAGGCCTATTCAGCCTGAGATCTTATGAAAGCTCTCATTCCCTGGCAGGTCCCACCCCACAAGTCGGTATTCCACGTCCATCCATGTCTGAGGACGTTGGGAGATGAGGTGGAAACGGGCCACTAGGGGGCAACGGTGAGCGCTCGTTGTTACTTTGAAGTAGTTTTTTTTTTTTCTAGTGTGTTGTGAACAGGGATGGCGGATGGGCCTAAGCATCTACCTCTGATTCCATCTACCTCTGATTCCATCTGCCTCTGATTCCATCTACATCTGATTCCATCTGCCTCTGATTCCATCCACCTCTAATTCCATCTACCTCTGATTCCATCTACATCTGATTCCATCTGCCTCTGATTCCATCCACCTCTAATTCCATCCACCTCTAATTCCATCCGCCTCTGATTCCATCCGCCTCTAATTCCATCCGCCTCTGATTCCGTCTGCCTCTTATTCCATCTGCCTCTGAATCCATCTGCCTCTGATTCCATGTGTCCAGTGATAGAAAGTTGTTTTTGATATTTTTGTTTAAAGCATATCCCAAACCTTAACCCTTACCTTAACCATACAGAGTTAGTATCTGAGCTTCAACTTAAACACTTTGAAATGCAACGTTTGGAACAACTTCGAAATTTGAGACACATGGATGAACGTCTAATTCTGTTGTGAGACTGTGAGATCTGGTTGGTCATTACAGTATCAGCCCAACATCAACACAGTGGAGTGACCAGGTCAGAGAATGCACGCACACACACGCACACACACACACACACGCACACACACACACACACACACACACACACACACACACACACACACACACACACACACACACACACACACACACACACACACACACACACACACACACACACACACACACACACACACACACACACACACACACACACACACACACACACACAGTGTTGATTAGGCACATTACACACACTGTAGACTACTGTCCTCCCTCTTTGGATAAATACGCTCAAGACCTTCCCAGCGTTCCTTAATCCAATTTATCCCAACAAGGATGTGATTAGAATGGGACTACTGTTAGTAAATATACTGTAAATAGAATACATTACATTCATGTAGCCAAGGGGGACAAGGAAACAATGCCTTTCCACTCTCCTCTCTCTATGCCTGTTACATCCTGACCATAGAAAGCCTTTATTTTCTATGGTGGAGAAGGTCAGGGCGTGACTGGTAGGTGTTCTAGTTTATTATTTCTATGTGTAGTCTAGTTTTTCTATGTTGGCCTGGTATGGTTCCCAATAAGAGGCAGCTGTCTATCGTTGTCTCTGATTGGGGATCATATTTAGGCAGCCTTTTTTCCCACCTGTTGTTTGTGGGATCATGTTTTTGTATTGTTGCTTTTGAGCCCTACAAGGCTGTACGTTGGTTTGTTTGTGTCTCTTATTTGTTTTTGTTGCTGGTTCACATTTAATATAAATATGATGAACCCAAATCAATGCTGCGCCTTGGTCTACCCATTTCAATGAGCTTTACAATGCCTCTCTCGACCCCTCCAACTTTCCAACATATTCTGACTCCTTTCCCACTCATTGAGAGACCATTAGAACTAGCCGGCATGGGATGCCATAGACTCCCACCCATATCAAGTATGTTAAGACAGCAGGGATAGGAGTTTATTTACCGGGCCTGCAATACAAGGATAACAAACATCCCCATTCATAGTTTTTTTTCTGGGATTCTGTGGTCTAATAATGCAGCAATCTACAACCTCCCTCTTAAAACAGGTTACGTCATGGAGACTATCATGGGTAAATACTGGTTAGATTAAAAACAGGGTCAGGGAATGAGAGACCAGCATATACACAAATCTGAGCATGTACGAGAATTTACTGGAAAATTGTATCTGAATGACTCAGTCTATTATCTGAACAAACCCTGTCTCCGATCTTATAGTCTGGAAGAAAATACCCACCAGACTACAAGGTTCAGGTCAAACCCCAATAAACTAGAAGATTCAGGTCAAATCCCACTAAACTAGAACGTTCAGGTCAAATCCCACTAAACTACAAGGTTCAGGTCAAATCCCACTAAACTAGAAGGTTCAGGTCAATACCCACCAGACTACAAGGTTCAGGTCAAATCCCACTGAACTAGAAGGTTCAGATCAATGCCCACTAGACTAGTAGGTTCAGATCAATACCCACTTGGCCATAAGGTTCAGCTAAAGACACACTATGTCACGCCCATCTCTGTCCGGCGCCGACAGAGATGGCCGCCTCGCTTCGCGTTCCTAGGAAACTATGCAGTTTTTTGTTTTTTTACGTGTTATTTCTTACATTAGTACCCCAGGTCATCTTAGGTTTCATTACATACAGTCGAGAAGAACTACTGAATATAAGATCAGCGTCAACTCACCATCAGTACAACCAAGAATATGTTTTCCGCGACGCGGATCCTGTGTTCTGCCTTACAAACAGGACAACGGAATGGAACGCATGCAGCGACCCAAGAAAACGACTCCGAAAAAGAGGGAAACGTAGCGGTCTTCTGGTCAGACTCCGGACAAGGGCACATCGCGCACCACTCCCCAGCATTCTTCTTGCCAATGTCCAGTCTCTTGACAACAAGGTTGACGAAATCCGAGCAACTTCTCTGCTTCACGGAAACATGGCTTACTGGGAAGACGCTATCCGATGCGGTGCAGCCAACGGGTTTCTCCACGCATCGCGCCGACAGAAACAAACATCTTTCTGTTAAGAAGAGTGGGGGGGCGTATGCCTCATGACTAATGAGACATGGTGTGATGAAGGAAACATACAGGAATTCAAATCCTTCTGTTCACCTGATTTAGAATTCCTCACAATCAAATGTAGACCGCATTATCTTCCAAGAGAATTCTCCTCGATTATAATCACAGCCGTATATACCCCCCCCCCAAGCAGACATATCGATGGCTCTGAACAAACTTTATTTAACTCTTTGCAAACTGGAAACCATTTATCCGGAGGCTGCATTCATTGTAGCTGGCGATTTTAACAAAGCTAATCTGAAAACAAGACTCCCTAAATTTTATCAGCATATCGATTGCGCAACCAGGGGTGGTAAAACCCTGGATCATTGTTACTCTAACTTCCGCGACGCATATAAGGCCCTGCCCCGCCCCCCTTTCGGAAAAGCTGACCACAACTCCATTTTGTTGATCCCTGCCTACAGGCAGAAACTCAAACAAGAGGCTCCCACGCTGAGGTCTGTCCAACGCTGGTCAGACCAAGCTGACTCCACACTCCAAGACTGTTTCCATCACATGGACTGGTACATGTTTCGTATTGCATCAGATAAAAATATTGACGAATACGCTGATTCGGTGTGCGAGTTCATTAGAACATGCGTCGAAGATGTCGTTCCCATAGCAATGATAAAAACATTCCCTAACCAGATACCGTGGTTGATGGCAGCATTCGCGTGAAACTGAAAGCGCGAACCACTGCTTTTAATCAGGGCAAGGTGTCTGGCAACATGACTGAATACAAACAGTGCAGCTATTCCCTCCGCAAGGCTATTAAACAAGCTAAGCGTCAGTACAGAGACAAAGTGGAATCTCAATTCAACGGCTCAGACACAAGAGGCATGTGGCAGGGTCTACAGTCAATCACGGACTACAAGAAGAAACCCAGCCCAGTCACGGACCAGGATGTCTTGCTCCCAGGCAGACTAAATAACTTTTTTGCCCGCTTTGAGGACAATACAGTGCCACTGACACGGCCTGCAACGAAAACATGCGGTCTCTCCTTCACTGCAGCCGAGGTCAGTAAGACATTTAAACGTGTTAAACCTCGCAAGGCTGCAGGCCCAGACGGCATCCCCAGCCGCGCCCTCAGAGCATGCGCAGACCAGCTGGCCGGTGTGTTTACGGACATATTCAATCAATCCCTATACCAGTCTGCTATTCCCACATGCTTCAAGAGGGCCACCATTGTTCCTGTTCCCAAGAAAGCTAAGGTAACTGAGCTAAACGACTACCGCCCCGTAGCACTCACTTCCGTCATCATGAAGTGCTTTGAGAGACTAGTCAAGGACCATATCACCTCCACCCTACCTGACACCCTAGACCCCCTCCAATTTGCTTACCGCCCAAATAGGTCCACAGACGATGCAATCTCAACCACACTGCACACTGCCCTAACCCACCTGGACAAGAGGAATACCTATGTAAGAATGCTGTTCATCGACTACAGCTCCGCATTCAACACCATAGTACCCTCCAAGCTCGTCATCAAGCTCGAGACCCTGGGTCTCGACCCCGCCATTTGCAACTAGGTACTGGACTTCCTGACGGGCCGCCCCCAGGTGGTGAGGGTAGGCAACAACATCTCCTCCCCGCTGATCCTCAACACGGGGGCCCCACAAGGGTGCGTTCTGAGCCCTCTCCTGTACTCCCTGTTCACCCACGACTGCGTGGCCATGCACGCCTCCAACTCAATCATCAAGTTTGCGGACGACACAACAGTGGTAGGCTTGATTACCAACAACGACGAGACGGCCTACAGGGAGGAGGTGAGGGCCCTCGGAGTGTAGTGTCAGGAAAATAACCTCACACTCAACGTCAACAAAACTAAGGAGATGATTGTGGACTTCAGGAAACAGCCAAGGGAACACCCCCCTATCCACATCGATGGAACAGTAGTGGAGAGGGTAGCAAGTTTTAAGTTCCTCGGCATACACATCACAGACAAACTGAATTGGTCCACTCACACTGACAGCATCGTGAAGAAGGCGCAGCAGCGCCTCTTCAACCTCAGGAGGCTGAAGAAATTTGGCTTGTCACCAAAAGCACTCACAAACTTCTACAGATGCACAATCGAGAGCATCCTGGCGGGCTGTATCATCGCCTGGTACGGCAACTGCTCCGCCCTCAACCGTAAGGCTCTCCAGAGGATAGTGAGGTCTGCACAATGCATCACCGGGGGCAAACTACCTGCCCTCCAGGACACCTACACCACCCGATGTTACAGGAAGGCCATAAAGATCATCAAGGACATCAACCACTCGAATCACTGCCTGTTCACCCCGTTATCATCCAGAAGGCGAGGTCAGTACAGGTGCATTAAAGCTGGGACCGAGAGACTGAAAAACAGATTCTATCTCAAGGCCATCAGACTGTTAAACAGCCACCACTAACATTGAGTGGCTGCTGCCAACACACTGTCATTGACACTGACCCAACTCCAGCCACTTTAATAATGGGAATTGATGGGAAATGATGTAAATATATCACTAGCCACTTTAAACAATGCTACCTTATATAATGTACTTACCCTACATTATTCATCTCATATGCATACGTATATACTGTACTCTACATCATCGACTGCATCCTTATGTAATACATGTATCACTAGCCACTTTAACTATGCCACTTTGTTTACTTTGTCTACACACTCATCTCATATGTATATACTGTACTCGATACCATCTACTGTATGCTGCTCTGTATCATCACTCATTCATATATCCTTATGTACATATTCTTTATCCCCTTACACTGTGTATAAGACAGTAGTTTTGGAATTGTTAGTTAGATAACTTGTTGGTTATCACTGCATTGTCGGAACTAGAAGCACAAGCATTTCGCTACACTCGCATTAACATCTGCTAACCATGTGTATGTGACAAATACAATTTGATTTGATTTGATCTGATTCACCTGTCCTTGTGCTTCTCTCCACCCCCCTCCAGGTGTCACCCATCTTCCCCATTTTCACCTGTGTATTTATGCCTGTGTCTTCTGTCTGTTTGTTGCCAGTTCGTCTTGTTTATTCAAGCCTACCAGCGGTTTTTCTCAACGTTTTACCTAGTCACTCTTGTTCTCTGCCTCCTGGTTTTTGACTTTTGCCTGTACTGACCCTGTACCCGTCCGCTTGACCACTGCCTGACCCTGACCGCGCCTGCCGTCCAGTAACTTGTCCTCTGCTCTAGATTATCCACCCTTGTCTGCCTTGACCTGTCGCTTGCCTGCCACTGTGGTTACAATAAACAATGTTACTTCACACAGTCTGCACTTGGGTCCTACCTTGATTCCTGGTACACTACAAGATTCAGGTTAGTACCCACTAGAAGATTCAGCTCAATACCCACTAGACAAGGGGTTTCAGGTCAATACCCACTAAACACAGTGTTTCAGGTAAATACCCACTAGTCTAGAAGGTTCAGGTCAATACCCACTAGTCTAGAATATTCAGGTCAACACCCGTGAAATGGTTTAGGTCAATACCCACTAGTCTAGAAGGTTCAGGTCAATACCCACAAGTTTAGACATTTCAGGTCAATACCCACTAGTCTAGAATGTTCAGGTCAATACCCATGAAATGGTTCAAGTCAATACCCACTAGAAAATAAGCTTCAGGTCAATACTAACTAGAATAGAAAGTGCAGGTCAATACTCACTAGAAGAGAAAGTTCAGGTCAATACCCACTAGAAGGTACAATAAGTACATTCCCACTAGACCAGGTGGTTTAGGTTGATACCCACTAGTCTACAAAGTTCAGGTCAATTCACACTAGACCAGAAGGTTCAGGTCAATACCCACTAGACCAGAAGGTTCAGGTCAATACCCACTAGACTAGAAGGTTCAGGTCCATATGCAATAGACCAGGAGGTTCAGATTATTTGTAAATCCTTTTATCATTCATTATTAATTTCTAAAGACAATGTGTCTTTTGTTGGTACTGTTTAAGACAGGCTTCAAAGGAAAGAGACGAGAAAGAAGGGAGAAAGAAGGGAGAAAGAGAGGAGAAGGAAGAGAGAAAGATAGGAGAAAGATAAGAGAAAGAAGGGAGAAAGAGAGGAGAAAGAAGGGTGAAAGAGAGGAGAAAGGGAGGAGAAGGAAGAGAGAAAGAGAGGAGAAAGAGAGGAGAAAGATAGGAGAAAGAAGGGAGAAAGAGAAGAGAAAGAAGGGAGAAAGAGAGGAGAAAGAAGGGAGAAAGAAGGGAGAAAGAAGGGTGAAAGGGAGGAGAAAGAGAGAAGAAAGAGGGGAGAAAGAGAGGAGAAAGAAGGGAGAAAGAGAGAAGAAAGAAGGGAGAAAGAGGAGAAAGAAGGGAGAAAGAGGAGAAAGAGAGAAGAAAGAGAGGAGAAAGAAGGGAGAAAGAGAGAAGAAAGAAGGGAGAAAGATAGGAGAAAGGGAGAAAGAATGGAGAAAGAAGGGAGAAAGAGAGGAGAAAGATAGGAGAAAGAAGGAAGAAAGAGAAGAGAAAGAAGGGAGAAAGAGAGGAGAAAGATAGGAGAAAGAAGGGAGAAAGATAGGAGAAGGAAGAGAGAAAGAGAGGAGAAAGATAGGAGAAAGAAGGGAGAAAGTGAGGAGAAGGAAGAGAGAAAGAGAGGAGAAAGATAGGAGAAAGAAGGGATGAAGAGAAGAGAAAGAAGGGAGAAAGAGAGGAGAAAGAAGGGAGAAAGAAGGGTGAAAGAGAGGAGAAAGAGAGGAGAAAGAGGGGAGACAGAGAGGAGAAAGAAGGGAGAAAGAGAGAAGAAAGAAGGGAGAAAGAGAGGAGAAAGAGAGAAGAAAGAAGGGAGAAAGAGAGAAGAAAGAAGGGAGAAAGAGTGGAGAAAGAAGGGAGAAAGAGGAGAAAGAAGGGAGAAAGAAGGGTGAAAGAGAGGAGAACGAAGGGAGAAAGAGAGAAGAAAGAAGGGAGAAAGAGTGGAGAAAGAAGGGAGAAAGAGGAGAAAGAAGGGAGAAAGAAGGGTGAAAGAGAGGAGAACGAAGGGAGAAAGAGAGGAGAAAGAAGGGAGAAAGAGTGGAGAAAGAAGTGACAAAGAAGGGACAAAGAAGGGAGAAAGAGAGAAGAAAGAAGAGAGAAAGAGAGGAGAAAGAAGGGAGAAAGAGGAGAAAGAAGGGAGAAAGAGGAGAAAGAGAGAAGAAAGAAGGGCGAAAGAGAGTAGAAAGTAGGGAGAAAGAGAGGAGAAAGAAGGGAGAAAGAGAGGAAAAAGAAGGGAGAAAGAGAGAAGAAAGAAGGGAGAAAGAAGGGAGAAAGAGAGGAGAAGGAAGAGAGAAAGATAGGAGAAAGATAAGAGAAAGAGAAGAGAAAGAAGGGAGAAAGAGAGGAGAAAGAAGGGTGAAAGAGAGGAGAAAGGGAGGAGAAGGAAGAGAGAAAGAGAGGAGAAAGATAGGAGAAAGAAGGGAGAAAGAGAAGAGAAAGAAGGGAGAAAGAGAGGAGAAAGAAGGGAGAAAGAAGGGTGAAAGGGAGGAGAAAGAGAGAAGAAAGAGGGGAGAAAGAGAGGAGAAAGAAGGGAGAAAGAGAGAAGAAAGAAGGGAGAAAGAGGAGAAAGAAGGGAGAAAGAGGAGAAAGAGAGAAGAAAGAGAGGAGAAAGAAGGGAGAAAGAGAGAAGAAAGAAGGGAGAAAGAGAGGAGAAAGAAGGGAGAAAGAATGGAGAAAGAAGGGAGAAAGAGAGGAGAAAGATAGGAGAAAGAAGGAAGAAAGAGAAGAGAAAGAAGGGAGAAAGAGAGGAGAAAGATAGGAGAAAGAAGGGAGAAAGATAGGAGAAGGAAGAGAGAAAGAGAGGAGAAAGATAGGAGAAAGAAGGGAGAAAGTGAGGAGAAGGAAGAGAGAAAGAGAGGAGAAAGATAGGAGAAAGAAGAGATGAAGAGAAGAGAAAGAAGGGAGAAAGAGAGGAGAAAGAAGGGAGAAAGAAGGGTGAAAGAGAGGAGAAAGAGAGAAGAAAGAGGGGAGACAGAGAGGAGAAAGAAGGGAGAAAGAGAGAAGAAAGAAGGGAGAAAGAGAGGAGAAAGAGAGAAGAAAGAAGGGAGAAAGAGAGAAGAAAGAAGGGAGAAAGAGAGAAGAAAGAAGGGAGAAAGAGTGGAGAAAGAAGGGAGAAAGAGGAGAAAGAAGGGAGAAAGAAGGGTGAAAGAGAGGAGAACGAAGGGAGAAAGAGAGGAGAAAGAATGGAGAAAGAGTGGAGAAAGAAGTAACAAAGAAGGGACAAAGAAGGGAGAAAGAGAGAAGAAAGAAGAGAGAAAGAGAGGAGAAAGAAGGGAGAAAGAAGGGAGAAAGAGGAGAAAGAAGGAAGAAAGAAGGGCGAAAGAGAGGAGAAAGTAGGGAGAAAGAGAGGAGAAAGAAGGGAGAAAGAGAGGAGAAAGAAGGGAGAAAGAGAGAAGAAAGAAGGGAGAAAGAAGGGTGAAAGAGAGGAGAAAGAGAGGAGAAGGAATAGAAAAAGAGAGGAGAAAGATAGGAGAAAGAAGGGAGAAAGAGAAGAGAAAGAAGGGAGAATGAAGGGTGAAAGAGAGGAGAACGAGAGAAGAAAGAGGGGAGAAAGTGAGAATAAAGAAGGGAGAAAGAGAGAAGAAAGAAGGGAGAAAGAATGGAGAAAGAAGGGAGAAAGAGAGAAGAAAGAAGGGAGAAAGAGAGGAGAAGGAAAGGAGAAAGAATGGAGAAAGAAGGGAGAAAGAGAGGAGAAAGATAGGAGAAAGAAGGGAGAAAGAGAGGAGAAAGAAGGGAGAAAGAGTGGAGAAAGAAGTGACAAAGAAGGGACAAAGAAGGGAGAAAGAGAGAAGAAAGAAGAGAGAAAGAGAGGAGAAAGAAGGGAGAAAGAAGGGAGAAAGAGGAGAAAGAAGGAAGAAAGAAGGGCGAAAGAGAGGAGAAAGTAGGGAGAAAGAGAGGAGAAAGAAGGGAGAAAGAGAGGAGAAAGAAGGGAGAAAGAGAGAAGAAAGAAGGGAGAAAGAAGGGTGAAAGAGAGGAGAAAGAGAGGAGAAGGAATAGAAAAAGAGAGGAGAAAGATAGGAGAAAGAAGGGAGAAAGAGAAGAGAAAGAAGGGAGAATGAAGGGTGAAAGAGAGGAGAACGAGAGAAGAAAGAGGGGAGAAAGTGAGGAGAAAGAAGGGAGAAAGAGAGAAGAAAGAAGGGAGAAAGAATGGAGAAAGAAGGGAGAAAGAGAGAAGAAAGAAGGGAGAAAGAGAGGAGAAGGAAGGGAGAAAGAATGGAGAAAGAAGGGAGAAAGAGAGGAGAAAGATAGGAGAAAGAAGGGAGAAAGAGAGGAGAAAGAAGGGAGAAAGAGTGGAGAAAGAAGTGAGAAAGAGAAGAGAAAGAAGGGAGAAAGAGAGGAGAAAGAAGGGAGAAAGAAGGGTGAAAGAGAGGAGAAAGAGAGAAGAAATAGGGGAGAAAGAGAGGAGAAAGAAGGGAGAAAGAGAGGAGAAAGAAGGGAGAAAAAGAAGAGAAAGAAGGGAGAAAGAGAGGAGAAAGAAGGGAGAAAGAAGGGTGAAAGAGAGGAGAAAGAGAGAAGAAATAGGGGAGAAAGAGAGGAGAAAGAAGGGAGAAAGAGAGGAGAAAGAAGGGAGAAAGAGAGGAGAAGGAAGAGAGAAAGAGAGGAGAAAGATAGGAGAAAGAAGGGAGAAAGAGAGGAGAAGGAAGAGAGAAAGAGAGGAGAAAGGTAGGAGAAAGAAGGGAGAAAGAGAAGAGAAAGAAGGGAGAAAGAGAGGAAAAAGAAGGGAGAAAGAAGGGTGAAAGAGAGGAGAAAGAGAGAAGAAAGAAGGGAGAAAGAGAGGAGAAAGAGAGAAGAAAGAAGGGAGAAAGAAGGGAGAAAGAGAGAAGAAAGAAGGGAGAAAGAGAGGAGAAAGAAGGGAGAAAGAATGGAGAAAGAAGGGAGAAAGAGGAGAAAGAAGGGAGAAAGAAGGGTGAAAGAGAGGAGAAAGAAGGGAGAAAGAGAGGAGAAAGTAGGGAGAAAGAGAGGAGAAAGAAGGGAGAAAGAGAGGAGAAAGAAGGGAGAAAGAGAGAAGAAAGAAGGGAGAAAGAAGGGTGAAAGAGAGGAGAAAGAGAGGAGAAGGAATAGAAAAAGAGAGGAGAAAGATAGGAGAAAGAAGGGAGAAAGAGAAGAGAAAGAAGGGAGAATGAAGGGTGAAAGAGAGGAGAACGAGAGAAGAAAGAGGGGAGAAAGTGAGAATAAAGAAGGGAGAAAGAGAGAAGAAAGAAGGGAGAAAGAATGGAGAAAGAAGGGAGAAAGAGAGAAGAAAGAAGGGTAAAGAGAGGAGAAGGAAGGGAGAAAGAATGGAGAAAGAAGGGAGAAAGAGGAGAAAGAAGTGACAAAGAAGGGACAAAGAAGGGAGAAAGAGAGAAGAAAGAAGAGAGAAAGAGAGGAGAAAGAAGGGAGAAAGAAGGGAGAAAGAGGAGAAAGAAGGAAGAAAGAAGGGCGAAAGAGAGGAGAAAGTAGGGAGAAAGAGAGGAGAAAGAAGGGAGAAAGAGAGGAGAAAGAAGGGAGAAAGAGAGAAGAAAGAAGGAGAAAAAGAAGGAGTGAAAGAGAGGAGAAAGAGAGGAGAAGGAATAGAAAAGAGAGGAGAAAGATAGGAGAAAGAAGGGAGAAAGAGAAGAGAAAGAAGGGAGAATGAAGGGTGAAAGAGAGGAGAACGAGAGAAGAAAGAAAAGGGGAGAAAGTGAGGAGAAAGAAGGAGAAAGAGAGAAGAAAGAAGGAGAAAGAATGGAGAAAGAAGGGAGAAAGAGAGAAGAAAGAAGGGAGAAAGAGAGGAGAAGGAAGGGAGAAAGAATGGAGAAAGAAGGGAGAAAGAGAGGAGAAAGATAGGAGAAAGAAGGGAGAAAGAGAGGAGAAAGAAGGGAGAAAGAGTGGAGAAAGAAGTGACAAAGAAGGGACAAAGAAGGGAAAGAGAGAGAGAAGAAGAAAGAGAGAAAGAGAGGAGAAAGAAGGGAGAAAGAGAGAAGAAAGAAGGAGAAAGAGAGGAGAAAGAGAGAAGAAAGAAGGGAGAAAGAGAGAAGAAAGAAGGGAGAAAGAGTGGAGAAAGAAGGGAGAAAGAGGAGAAAGAAGGGAGAAAGAAGGGTGAAAGAGAGGAGAAACGAAGGGAGAAAGAGAGAAGAAAGAAGGGAGAAAGAGTGGAGAAAGAAGGAGAAAGAGGAGAAAGAAGGGAGAAAGAAGGGTGAAAGAGAGATAGAGAACGAAGGGAGAAAGAGAGGAGAAAGAAGGGAGAAAGAGTGGAGAAAGAAGTGACAAAGAAGGGACAAAGAAGGGAGAAAGAGAGAAGAAAGAAGAGAGAAAGAGAGGAGAAAGAAGGGAGAAAGAAGGGAGAAAGAGGAGAAAGAAGGAAGAAAGAAGGGCGAAAGAGAGAGAAAGTAGGGAGAAAGAGAGGAGAAAGAAGGAGAAAGAGAGGAAAAAAGAAGGGAGAAAGAGAGAAGAAAGAAGGGAGAAAGAAGGGAGAAAGAGAGGAGAAGGAAGAGAGAAAGATAGAGAAAGATAAGAGAAAGAGAAGAGAAAGAAGGGAGAAAGAGAGGAGAAAGAAGGGTGAAAGAGAGGAGAAAGGGAGGAGAAGGAAGAGAGAAAGAGAGGAGAAAGATAGGAGAAAGAAGGGAGAAAGAGAAGAGAAAGAAGGAGAAAGAGAGGAGAAAGAAGGGAGAAAGAAGGGTGAAAGGGAGGAGAAAGAGAGAAGAAAGAGGGGAGAAAGAGAGGAGAAAGAAGGAGAAAGAGAGAAGAAAGAAGGGAGAAAGAGGAGAAAGAAGGGAGAAAGAGGAGAAAGAAAGAAAGAGAGGAGAAAGAAGGGAGAGAGAAGAAAGAAGGGAGAAAGAGAGGAGAAAGAAGGGAGAAAGAATGGAGAAAGAAGGAGAAAGAGAGAAGAGAAAGAGGAGAAAGAAGGAAAAGAAAGAGAAGAGAAAGAAGGGAGAAAGAAGAGGAGAAAGATAGGAGAAAGAAGGGAGAAAGAAGGAGGAGAAGGAAGAGAGAAAGAGAGGAGAAAGATAGGAGAAAGAAGAGATGAAGAGAAGAGAAAGAAGGAGAAAGAGAGGAGAAAGAAGGGAGAAAGAAGGGTGAAAGAGAGGAGAAAGAGAGAAGAAAGAGGGGAGACAGAGAGGAGAAAGAAGGGAGAAAGAGAGAAGAAAGAAGGGAGAAAGAGAGGAGAAAGAGAGAAGAAAGAAGGGAGAAAGAGAGAAGAAAGAAGGGAGAAAGAGAGAAGAAAGAAGGGAGAAAGAGTGGAGAAAGAAGGGAGAAAGAGGAGAAAGAAGGGAGAAAGAAGGGTGAAAGAGAGGAGAACGAAGGGAGAAAGAGAGGAGAAAGAATGGAGAAAGAGTGGAGAAAGAAGTAACAAAGAAGGGACAAAGAAGGGAGAAAGAGAGAAGAAAGAAGAGAGAAAGAGAGGAGAAAGAAGGGAGAAAGAAGGGAGAAAGAGGAGAAAGAAGGAAGAAAGAAGGGCGAAAGAGAGGAGAAAGTAGGGAGAAAGAGAGGAGAAAGAAGGGAGAAAGAGAGGAGAAAGAAGGGAGAAAGAGAGAAGAAAGAAGGAGAAAGAAGGGTGAAAGAGAGGAGAAAGAGAGGAGAAGGAATAGAAAAAGAGAGGAGAAAGATAGGAGAAAGAAGGGGAGAAAGAGAAGAGAAAGAAGGGAGAATGAAGGGTGAAAGAGAGGAGAACGAGAGAAGAAAGAGGGGAGAAAGTGAGAATAAAGAAGGGAGAAAGAGAGAAGAAAGAAGGGAGAAAGAATGGAGAAAGAAGGGAGAAAGAGAGAAGAAAGAAGGGAGAAAGAGAGGAGAAGGAAAGGAGAAAGAATGGAGAAAGAAGGGAGAAAGAGAGGAGAAAGATAGGAGAAAGAAGGGAGAAAGAGAGGAGAAAGAAGGAGAAAGAGTGGAGAAAGAAGTGACAAAGAAGGGACAAAGAAGGGAGAAAGAGAGAAGAAAGAAGAGAGAAAGAGAGGAGAAAGAAGGAGAAAGAAGGGAGAAAGAGGAGAAAGAAGGAAAGAAAGAAAGGGGCGAAAGAGAGGAGAAAGTAGGGAGAAAGAGAGGAGAAAGAAGGGAGAAAGAGAGGAGAAAGAAGGGAGAAAGAGAGAAGAAAGAAGGGAGAAAGAAGGGTGAAAGAGAGGAGAAAGAGAGGAGAAGGAATAGAAAAAGAGAGGAGAAAGATAGGAGAAAGAAGGGAGAAAGAGAAGAGAAAGAAGGGAGAATGAAGGGTGAAAGAGAGGAGAACGAGAGAAGAAAGAGGGGAGAAAGTGAGGAGAAAGAAGGGAGAAAGAGAGAAGAAAGAAGGGAGAAAGAATGGAGAAAGAAGGGAGAAAGAGAGAAGAAAGAAGGGAGAAAGAGAGGAGAAGGAAGGGAGAAAGAATGGAGAAAGAAGGGAGAAAGAGAGGAGAAAGATAGGAGAAAGAAGGGAGAAAGAGAGGAGAAAGAAGGGAGAAAGAGTGGAGAAAGAAGTGAGAAAGAGAAGAGAAAGAAGGGAGAAAGAGAGGAGAAAGAAGGGAGAAAGAAGGGTGAAAGAGAGGAGAAAGAGAGAAGAAATAGGGGAGAAAGAGAGGAGAAAGAAGGGAGAAAGAGAGGAGAAAGAAGGGAGAAAAAGAAGAGAAGAAAGGGAGAAAGAGAGGAGAAAGAAGGGAGAAAGAAGGGTGAAAGAGAGGAGAAAGAGAGAAGAAATAGGGGAGAAAGAGAGAGAAGGAAGGGAGAAAGAATGGAGAAAGAAGGGAGAAAGAGAGAGAAAGATAGAGAGAAAGAAGGGAGAAAGAGAAGAGAAAGAAGGAGAAAGAGAGGAGAAAGAAGGGAGAAAGAAGGAAAAGAGAGGAGAAAGAGAGAGAAATAGGGGAGAAAGAGAGGAGAAAGAAGGGAGAAAGAGAGGAGAAAGAAGGGAGAAAGAGAGAAGGAAGAGAGAAAGAGAGGAGAAAGATAGGAGAAAGAAGGAGAAAGAGAGGAGAGAGGAAGAGAGAAAGAGAGGAGAAAAAGAGGTAGGAGAAAGAAGGAGAAAGAGAAGAGAAAGAAGGGAGAAAGAGGGAGAAAGAAGGGAGAAAGAAGGGTGAAAGAGAGGAGAAAGAGAGAAGAAAGAAGGAAAGAGAAAGAAGGAGAAAGAGAGAAGAAAGAAGGGAGAAAGAGAGGAGAAAGAAGGAGAAAGAAGGGAGAAAGAAGGGAGAAAGAGAGGAGAAAGAAGGGAGAAAGAAGGGACAAAGAAGGGACAAAGAAGGAGAAAGAGGAGAAAGAAGGAAGAAAGAAGGGCGAAAGAGAGAGGAGAAAGTAGGGAGAAAGAGAGGAGAAAGAAGGGAGAAAGAGAGGAGAAAGAAGGGAGAAAGAGAGAAGAAAGAAGGGAGAAAGAGAGGAGAAAGAAGGGAGAAAGAGAGGAGAAAGAAAGAAGGAGAAAGAGAGAAGAAAGAAGGAGAAAGAGAGGAGAAGGAAGAGAGAAAGAGAGGAGAAAGATAGGAGAAAGAAGGGAGAAAGAGAGGAGAAGGAAGAGAGAAAGAGAGGAGAAAGGTAGGAGAAAGAAGGGAGAAAGAGAAGAGAAAGAAGGGAGAAAGAGAGGAGAAAGAAGGGAGAAAGAAGGGTGAAAGAGAGGAGAAAGAGAGAAGAAAGAAGGGAGAAAGAAGGGAGAAAGAGAGAAGAAAGAAGGGAGAAAGAGAGGAGAAAGAAGGGAGAAAGAAGGGAGAAAGAAGGGAGAAAGAGAGGAGAAAGAAGGGAGAAAGAAGGGACAAAGAAGGGACAAAGAAGGGAGAAAGAGGAGAAAGAAGGAAGAAAGAAGGGCGAAAGAGAGTAGAAAGTAGGGAGAAAGAGAGGAGAAAGAAGGGAGAAAGAGAGGAGAAAGAAGGGAGAAAGAGAGAAGAAAGAAGGGAGAAAGAGAGGAGAAAGAAGGGAGAAAGAGAGGAGAAAGAAGGGAGAAAGAGAGAAGAAAGAAGGAGAAAGAGAGGAGAAAGAAGGGAGAAAGAGAGGAGAAAGAAGGGAGAAAGAGAGGAGAAAGAGAGAGAAAGAAGGGAGAAAGAGAGAAGAAAGAAGGGAGAAAGAGAGGAGAAAGAAGGGAGAAAGAGAGAAGAAAGAAGGGAGAAAGAGAGGAGAAAGAAGGGAGAAAGAGAGAAGAAAGAAGGGAGAAAGAGAGGAGAAAGAAGGAGAAAGAGAGGAGAAAGAGAGAAGAAAAAGGGAGAAAGAGAGAAGAAAGAAGGGAGAAAGAGAGAGAAAAGAAGGGAGAAAGAGAGAAGAAAGAAGGGAGAAAGAGAGGAGAAAGAAGGGAGAAAGAGAGAAGAAAGAAGGGAGAAAGAGAGGAGAAAGAAGGGAGAAAGAGAGGAGAAAGAAGGGAGAAAGAGAGGAGAAAGAGAGAAGAAAGAAGGGAGAAAGAGAGAAGAAAGAAGGGAGAAAGAGAGGAGAAAGAAGGGAGAAAGAGAGAAGAAAGAAGGGAGAAAGAGAGGAGAAAGAAGGGAGAAAGAGAGGAGAAAGAGAGAAGAAAGAAGGGAGAAAGAGAGAAGAAAGAAGGGAAAAAGAGAGGAGAAAGAGAGAAGAAAGAAGGTAGAAAGAGAGGAGAAAGAATGGAGAAAGAAGGGAGAAAGAGAGGAGAAAGAGGGGAGAAAGAGAGGAGAACATTAGAATGGTGTCTCAGCGTCCATGTTCTCTCCAAGAGCACCCCTCCATCCCATGTGAGAGGAGAAATTAATAAAGAACTAGACACATGAGGGTACGCTGGTCCATTGCTTCTCCTCTCTTTCTTTCTCTCTCTCTCTCTCTCTCCCTCTCTCCCTTTCTCCCTCTCCACACCTCCACTCTGCGAACGTTCTTAACTGAGCTGCTCTCTCTTTTCAATACCGCTAATTAAAAATGTCTGATGCATCAACACGCCTAAGCTGGTTATAGATTTAGTTTCCCTGAGCGAAGGTTTGCAAAGAGAAGAGAGGAAAGTGAGAGAGAGAAATAAAGTTAAATCTACTGAATTGCCCTCTGCGGTTCACTCTCAATGTTTGGGGATCTGGAGTGGTGGGTATTAAGAATCAGAAACGACATCAAACCACAATGAAAGGACACTGAGAAGGAGGTATGTGTGTGCATGTTTCAGTGCTGCTATTAGTGTGTGTGAATATGTGTGTGTGCATATGGGTGAATGTGCATGTGTTTGTGTGTGTGTGTATGTTTGTGTGTACATGTGTGCGCGTACATGTGTGAGCTTGTGTGTGTGTTATTGACAGCGAGCAACTGCTTGCTGGGGACACTGGCTCACTGGCCCAGTTCTGGGGATAAGGAGAGGAGAGCTCAGGCTCTGAGCCAAGACACGCTTTGATCACACTTTTATGTTCTCTCCTATATCTCATCCCTCTCTCTTCCCTCGCTCTTTTCTCTCATCCCTCTCTCCCTCTCTCTTCCCTCCCTTTCTCCTCTCATCCCTCCATCTCCATTCTCTCTCTCTCTCTCTCTCTCTCTCTCTCTCTCTCTCTCTCTCTCTCTCTCTCTCTCTCTCTCTCTCTCAATTCAATTCAATTCAATTCAATTCAAGGGGCTTTATTGGCATTGGGAAACATGTGTTAACATTGCCAAAGCAAATGAGGTAGATAATATACAAAAGTGTATAGATAAGGTAGATAATTACACATACGGCCTCCCGGGTGATGCAGTGGTTAAGGGCGCTGTACTGCAGCACCAGCTGTGCCATCAGAGACTCTGGGTTCGCGCCCAGGCTCTGTTGTAACCTGCCGTGGGGCGATGCAAAATTGCCCTATCGTTGTCCGGGTTAGGGAGGGCTTGGCCGGTAGGGATATCCTTGTCTCATCACGCACCAGCGACTCCTGTGGCGGGCTGGGCGCAGTGCGCGCTAACCAAGGTTGCCAGGTGCACAGTGTTTCCTTCGACACATTGGTGTGGCTGGCTTCCTTGTTGGATGCGCACTGTGTTAAGAAGCAGTGCGGCTTGGTTGGGTTGTGTATCGGAGGACGCATGACTTTCAACATTCTTCTCTCCAGTAGCTACTAAAAACAATTGGATTCCACGAAATTGGGGAGAAAAAGGGGTAAAAAAAAACATTACACATACAGACAACTCTCTCTCATACAACTCTCTCTCAGACTACTCTCTCTCATACAACTCTCTCTCAGGCTACTCTCTCTCATACAACTCTCTCTCAGACTACTCTCTCTCAGACTACTCTCTCTCAGACAACTATCTCTCAGGCTACTCTCTCTCATACAACTCTCTCTCAGACTACTCTCTCTCATACAACTCTCGCATTCAACTCTCTCTCAGACAACTCTCTCTCAGACAACTCTCTCGCAGATTACTCTCTCTCATACAACTCTCTCTCATACAACTCTCTCTCAGACTACTCTCTCTCATACAACTCTCTCTCATACAACTCTCTCTCAGACAACTCTCTCTCAGACTACTCTCTCTCATACAACTCTCTCTCATACAACTCTCTCTCAGACTACTCTCTCTCATACAACTCTCTCGCATTCAAATCTCTCTCAGACAACTCTCTCTCATACAACTCTCTCTCAGACTACTCTCTCTCATTCAACTCTCTCTCAGACTACTCTCTCTCAGACAACTCTCTCTCATACAACTCTCTCTCAGACTACTCTCTCTCAGACAACTCTCTCTCAGGGCCAAGACAGAAGGGAGTAAGTGTCAATAGGCTGAGTGGTGACTGACTTCAAAACATACTGTATAATCAGGACCAATCATGAGAAGTCATCTCTGACTTATGCTTACTTACAAGCCCTTTAACCAACAATGCAGTTGTAAGAAAATAAAAGATTAAATACATTTTTTAAAAGTAACACAATAAAATAACAACAAAGAGGTTATTAACAGGGGGTACCGGTACAGAGTCAATGTGGAGGTTATTAACAGGGGGTACCGGTACAGAGTCAATGTGGAGGTTATTAACAGGGGGTACCGGTACAGAGTCAATGTGGAGGTTATTAACAGGGGGTACCGGTACAGAGTCAATGTATGGGGGAACAGGTTAGTTGAGGTAATTGAGGTAATATGTACATGTAGGTAGGGGTAAACTATGCATAGATAACAAACGTAGCAGAAGCATAAAAAAAAGGGGGTCAATGCACATAGTCCAGATAGCTATTTGATTTGTTGTTCAGCAGTCTCATGGTTTGGGGGTAGAAGATGTTTAAAAGCCTTGTGGACCTAGACTTGGCCATCTGCTTCCGCTTGCCATGCGGTAGCAGGGAGAACAGTTTATGACTTGGGTGGCTGGAGTATTTGACCATTTTTAGGTTCTTCCTCTGACACCGCCTGGTATAGAGGTCCTGGATGGCAGGAAGCTTGGCCCCAGTGATGTACTGGGCCATATGCACTACCCTCTGTAGTGTCTTGCGGTCAGAGACCGAGCAGTTGCCATACCAGCCGGTGATGCAAACAGTCAGGATGCTCTTGATGGTGCAGCTGTAGAAGTTTTTGAGGATCCAAGGACCCATGCAAAATATTTTCCGGCTCCTGAGGGGGAATGGGCATTGTTGTGCCCTCTTCACAACCGTCTCGGTGTGTATGGACCCAGTGGAGGCTGCTGAGGTGAGGACGGCTCATAGTAATGGCTGGAACAGGGTCAATGGAATGCCATCAAACACATGGAAAACATGTATTTAATAGCATTCCACCCATTCCACTTAGCTTGTCTGGTATTCTCGTGTCACTGGGCAGCTTGTGGCTGGGTGTCCCTTTGTAATCCTTAATAGTTTGCAAGCCCTGCCCCATCTGACAAGCATCAGAGATGACGTTGTAGGATGCCATCTTAGTCCTGAATTGATGCTTTGCCTGTTTGATGGTTCATCTGAGGGTATAGCGGGATTTCTTATAAGTGTCTGGATTAGTGTCCTGCTCCTTGAAAGCTTCAGCTGTAGCCTTTATCTCGTGTAATACATGGCTTCTGGTTGGGATATGTATGTACGGTCACTGTGGCGACAACTTCATCGATGCACTAATTGATGAAGCTGGTGACTGATGTGGTGTACTCCCCAATGCTATCAGATGAATCACGGATCACATTCCAGTAGCAAAACTAGCAAATACTGGCAAAACAGTCCAAAACAGAACCTTTAGTTTCTGCTTGTAAGCATGAATCAGGAGGATAGAATCACGGTCAGATTTGCCAAATAGAGGGTGAGGGAGAACTTTGTACGCCTCTATGTGTGTTAAGTAAAGGTGGTCTAGAGTTGTTTTTCTTCTGGTTGCACATTTGGCATGATGTTAGAATGGATTTAAGTTTCAATGCATTAACGTCCCCAGCCTCCAGGTGTGTATGGACCCAGCCTCCAGGTGTGTATGGACCCAGCCTCCAGGTGTGTATGGACCCAGCCTCCAGGTGTGTATGGACCAGCCTACAGGTGTGTATGGACCCAGCCTCCAGGTGTGTCCCTCCTTGGTGAGCATTTTCATGTTTGCCGATTGCCTTATACAGTTTGTTTAAGATATAACCGTTTCTAATGCCCCGTTGGTAGGATAGTCTCGAACGGAGCTTGTCCAGTTTATTCTCTAATGATTGCACATTAGCTAATAGGACCGATGGTAGAGGCGGGTTACTCCCTCGCCAACAAATTCCTACAAGGCACCCGGATCTGCGGACTCTGTATCTCCGTCTCCTCTTCATGTGAATGACAGGGATTTCTGCCTGGTCCGGGAGTAGCAGTATATCCTTTGCGTCAGACTCATTAAAGAAAACAGCTTTGTCCAGTTTGAGGTGAATAATCGCTGTACTGATATCCAGAAGCTCTTTTTGGTCATAAGAGATGGTACCACAAAGATTATGTACAAACAAAGTTACCAACAATGCGAAAAAAAACACACAAAATAGCACGATTAGTCAGGAGCCGTTAAAATGTCAGCTATCCCCTCCAGGCGTCATTCCAAATATCACATTCTTACTTCCATTTGGATCATAACAGTTATCCCTTGTGTGGTAATCATGTTTTTGTTATTCACCCAATGCTCCCTGTATCAGATGGACCCACATTATTGGGTTTTTAAAACAGTACAGCCATAACAATGTACAGTCTGTAAAAATACTTCATACTTAGATGTTGACTTCTATATTAAACATACATGGTTAATCTGTCTGATCACATTTATCAATCGAAGCGCTATTCAGTTTATTTTTATAAAATGTGATTTTTTAAAACAAAAATAGATTATAATGAAGACGTGTCAAAAAAATAATGTTTATCTTGATGAAATATAAATGGAACTGGTATTCATCACCACTGATGTTCATTGCTTTGAACTGAACAAATTGTAAGGACACATTTTACATACAGTATTTTACCGAAATTATAAATGAGCCCCATTGAACCCAAATGAAGATCGGTCTACACACCACATGAGGGACAGAGTGTTACAAATGTATTTCTTGCATTTGATTCATGTGTACTGTGTCTTCCTGTCCTTATTGGGTCCACACACTTCGCAGCACTTCTTGTTGCTACCGGCTGCAATCTAGAATAGTGAAAATATGTATCTCGGAGTGGACTTCTAGTCCGATTCAGGAGGTGTGCACACCACCTACCACTTCCGAGTATATTGCTCGCGAATGTTCGGTCTCAGGATAATAAAGTTGATGAGCTCAGGTCGAGGATTTCCTTCCAGAGAGACATCGGGATTGTAGCATACGCCGTTTCACGGAAACATGGCTAACTCTGGATATACTGTCTGAGTCCGTACAGCCAGTTGGGTTCTCAGTCCATCGCGCAGAAAGGAAAAAATATCTCTCCGGGAAGAAGAATGGCAGGGGGGGTATTTTTCGTGATTAACAACTCATGGTGTGATTGTGGTGGGATTGTGATAACATACAGAAACTCAAGTCCTTTTGTTCACCTGACCTAGAATACCTCAAAATCAAATGCCCAACCGTATTACCTCCCCTTTGGATATAGTTACATCCGTGTATATTATCCCTCAAGCCGAAACCACGACGTCCCTCAAAGAACTTCACCGGACTTTATGCAAACTGAAAACCACACATTTAGTATAGCTTATACATACTATATACATTTGAGGGATACAATAGTTACATTTAGTTTGTTTTTAGTCCGGTCCTTCCTCTACAAACTTCTCTTCTTCTCTCTTTCCATCCTGTTTGATTTCTATTTGCCAAATATCTTTAACTGTGCTGTTTCACAAAAGTTCTGAACCTACATACATTTTACACACAATATATATTTCACATTTGATATCTTGTTGTTATTAGTCAAACTATTCTTATTCAAATTTTCCATTTGAGCTTTTTATATTAATGTGCTCATTTGGAGGTTACCCTCCCATCTTCATGTCCTCACCACTCCTTGTCTTTCAGATGATGGACATAATAGGAGAGTTTGCCCTGAAGATAGTCACACAGGCCTCTGGGGCCATAGGTCTTAGTACATGGTCTACTTTCACTAATGAAATTATATAAAGCAAACCCATTTCAGTTCTGTGAGCCACTAACGAAGCCTACTCTCATGTCACCCCTCTCTCTCTCTCTCTCTCTCTCTCTCTCTCTCTCTCTCTCTCTCTCTCTCTTTCTCTCTCTCTCCTTCTGCACAGTTAAGAAGGCCTGAGAGGAGGTCCTGGGGTCCTGGTGAGTCAGATATAATCTGCTGATGTCATAAGAGCGAGACAGCCTTGCCCTTCAGACTCCTGAATATGACTCACAGAATCCTTATCTACATGATATGGTACAATGGGGTATGGGACAAAAAATGGTATGTGTGTATGTGTCGCTAGCATTTAGATTGAAAAAGACTGTGGTCAAATGTGTTGTATCTCTATCTTCCATACACAGTTTCTCTGTAGGAGCTGGCAGTGGATCTACAAAGGGATATTCTGACTCTCTTGGATAAATCACCTCTCTCTCACACACACCAACACACATCCATGCACATGCACAAACACCTTCCCTGACACTCAACTCTGCTGTAATAAATCAATTGAGATTCAGCACAATCCATCCTATCCTTTAGCTTTCAGAGAGAGTGAAACTCACGGTGTAGCTGGCTTAAAATCTCACGTCAAAGAGACAGCAGAGCTCCAATAAAGCTGTAAATACACCACAAAGCGAAAGATAGTGGGGTAGGTGGAGAGGACACCATGGGGAAAGAGAAAAGAGAGTCCCATACTCCGCCAAGTGATTTTGTGTGCAGAAGGCAAGTGGCGCGAGAATGGCCACGAATCAAAGCAACAAGCACTCCTTCAAATTATGAAAAACCACGGTTGAAAATGCCCAACGGCATAACTACATGTGACTAAAAAAAGAATTGCCTCTGGTGGCTTTGGTCTGGCAGTGAATGTACCAAAAGAAAAGACCTGCAAAGCATTTAACTCTATAAAAAGATCATGTTTAAAAATAGATGTTCAAATCCAAATCTGCAGCAAAATATTCAGTAGTTTAATTTAACCAATTACGCAACTACATGGCAGTGAGGTTTAGGGTCCCAACTTCATACAGAATTCTGCAGAATGATCCTAAATATATAGTGTATGTACCAAATAATGCTTGCAGGGCAGAACTCGGTAGATTCCCTCTAATTGTAAATATCAAGAAAAAGGACACAATAAATGTGGTAACATTTATGATGAAGCCCTACAACATCTTTACAATTCAAAGCACTGGAAACCCATGAGCTAAACCCTGAAAAGAGTCCCCTGTGTCAGCTGTTAAAAACTAACAAACCCATTATCCAAAAACACACAGGGAAATCAATCCGGTTGTTTTATAATTGAAAACCTAATTTTTGACAAATTGGGGAAATTTGACAAAAACACAGAAAATATGAAATTGCTATTTGCACAAACAGATAGTATAAATTGGTAGAATATCTCTACTCTGTTAGAGATACAAAAACAAAAACAGATGGTCACTGCACAACAAGGGAGGTAGAGGCATAGATTTAAAACATGTCCTTAGTAAGAGACAGGGTTGGGGTCAATTCAACATTTATTTTATTTTATTCAATTCAACAAATAAAGAAATTACAAAATGTATTGCACATTTTAATTATTAACCCCAGAGGAAAAACTATATACACTGATGGTTGAAGGAGACACGGCTCCTCTGGCAACAAAATATGTAATTGCCTGCAAAAGCCATAGCCTGCAGAACACTGAATAATTACATCTGAATAATTAGCAGCAACACTTCATATTAGTATTATTATTATAGCCGTGATTTTGATTCCAAATTGTTGTAGTAAGAGTCGTAGAGTTGATAGTAAAAGTACTAGTGTAATGGTAGTAGGGTTGATGGTAGTGGTGGTCGTAGTAATGATGATAGTACTGGTAGTTGTAGTAATGATGATAGTAGTGGTAGTAGTAGTAATGATGATAGTAGTGGTGGTAGTGATGATAGTAGTGGTGGTAATGATGATAGTAGTGGTAGTGGTAGTAATGATGATAGTAGTGGTGGTAATTATGATAGTAGGGGTAGTGGTAGTAATGATGATAGTAGTGGTGGTAATGATGATAGCAGTGGTAGTAGTAGTAATTATGATAGTCGTAGCAATGATGGTAGTTGTAGTAGTAATGATGATAATAGTGGTAGTAATAGTAATGGTGATAGTAGTGGTAGTAGTAGTAATGGTGATAGTAGTGGTGGTAGTAGTAAGTATGATAGTAATGGTAGTAATGATGATAGTAATGGTAGTAATGATGATAGTAGTGGTAGTAGTAGTAATGGTGATAGTAGTGGTAGTAGTAGTAATGATGATAGTAGTGGTAGTAGTAGTAATTATGATGGTCGTAGTAGTAGTAATGATGATAGTAGTGGTAGTAGTAGTTATTATGATGGTCGTAGTAGTAGTAATGATGATAGTAGTGGTAGTAATGATGATAGTAGTGGTAGTAGTAGTAATGATGATAGTAGTGGTAGTAGTAGTAATGATGATAGTAGTGGTAGTAGTAGTAATGATGATAGTAGTGGTAGTAGTAGTAATGATGATAGTAGTGGTAGTAATAATTATAGTAGTGGTAGTAGTAGTAATGATGATAGTAGTGGTAGTAATAATTATAGTAGTGGTAGTAGTAGTAATGATGATAGTAGTGGTAGTAGTAGTAATGATGATAGTAGTGGTAGTAGTAGTAATGATGATAGTAGTGGTAGTAGTAGTAATGATGATAGTAGTGGTAGTAGTAGTAATTATGATGGTCGTAGTAGTAGTAATAATTATAGTAGTGGTAGTAGTAGTAATGATGATAGCGAGATGGAGCAAGAGAGAGAGAGAGCGGGAGAGAGAGAGAGAGAGAGAGAGAGAGAGAGAGAGAGAGAGAGAGAGAGAGAGAGAGAGAGAGAGAGAGAGAGAGAGAGAGAGAGGTGGAGCAAGAGAGAGAGAGAGAGAGAGAGAGAGAGAGAGAGAGAGAGAGAGAGAGAGAGAGAGAGAGAGAGAGAGAGAGAGAGAACAATAACCTTTGTCACTTTAAATGGCCCAGCCATCGCTAAAGTAAACTACATTGTATGCATAAAAACATGAGCTTGGAGAGTTGTTACAAAACTTGTCTTCCTCAAATAATTATATTATACTTTCCACTTTTCTCCATCATAAGCTTTCAACATTTCACCTGTCTCCCCCACTGTTGTTCAATGTCAAGAAATCCCTTCACACTTTCAGAGGCTGCGTTTAATTTTCTCTCTATCGTTCCATCTTTTTCCATATAATTTGCCTGTCTCATTGAAATGATGCGTCACTTTATCCCCGATGACAGCGTAGCGCACATCAGCTCTCACGTTGCTATGGCATTTATTCCCTGTCATGTTATGACTTCTCAGGTGAGAGAATACGTGTACATCTGTGGGGAAATCATGTTAGCTGGGGGCGGGGACCTTTTGAGTCTTACAGGAATTCATGTTAGCTGGGGGCGGGGACCTTTTGAGTCATACAGGCATTCATGTTAGCTGGGGGCGGGGACCATTTGAGTCTTACAGGCATTCATGTTAGCTGGGGGTGGGGACCTTTTGAGTCTTACAGGCATTCATGTTAGCTGGGGGTGGGGACCTTTTGAGTCTTACAGGCATTCATGTTAGCTGGGGGCGGGGACCATTTGAGTCTTACAGGCATTCATGTTAGCTGGGGGCGGGGACCTTTTGAGTCTTACAGGCATTCATGTTAGCTGGGGGCGGGGACCATTTGAGTCTTACAGGCATTCATGTTAGCTGGGGGCGGGGACCATTTGAGTCTTACAGGCATTCATGTTAGCTGGGGCGGGGACCATTTGAGTCTTACAGGCATTCATGTTAGCTGGGGGCGGGGACCATTTGAGTCTTACAGGCATTCATGTTAGCTGGGGGCGGGGACTAACTACCTTTTGAGTCTTACAGGCATTCATGCTAGCTGGGGGCAGGGACTAACTACCTTTTGAGTCTTACAGGCATTCATGCTAGCTGGGGGCGGGGACTAACTACCTTTTGAGTCTTACATGCATTCATGCTAGCTGGGGGCTGGGACTAACTACCTTTTGAGTCTTACAGGCATCCATGCTAGCTGGGGGCGGGGACTAACTACCTTTTGAGTCTTTCAGGCGCTCTGGATAAGAGCGTCTGCTAAATTACTTAAATGTAATGTAAATGTAATGATAGCTGGGGGCGGGGACTAACTACCTTTTGAGTCTTGCAGGCATTCATGCTAGCTGGGGCGGGGACTAACTACCTTTTGAGTCTTGCAGGCATTCATGCTAGCTGGGGGCGGGGACTAACTACCTTTTGAGTCTTGCAGGCATTCATGCTAGCTGGGGGCGGGGACTAACTACCTTTTGAGTCTTACAGGCATTCATGCTAGCTGGGGGCGGGGACTAACTACCTTTTGAGTCTTACAGGCATTCATGCTAGCTGGGGGCGGGGACTAACTACCTTTTGAGTCTTTCAGGCATTCATGATAGCTGGGGGCGGGGACTAACTATCTTTTGAGTCTTACAGGCATTCATGTTAGCTGGGGGCGGGGACTAACTACCTTTTGAGTCTTGCAGGCATTCATGCTAGCTGGGGGCGGGGACTAACTACCTTTTGAGTCTTACAGGCATTCATGCTAGCTGGGGGCGGGGACTAACTACCTTTTGAGTCTTACAGGCATTCATGCTAGCTGGGGCGGGGACTAACTACCTTTGAGTCTTTCAGGCATTCATGATAGCTGGGGGCGGGGACTAACTACCTTTTGAGTCTTACAGGCATTCATGTTAGCTGGGGGCGGGGACTAACTACCTTTTGAGTCTTGCAGGCATTCATGCTAGCTGGGGGCGGGGACTAACTACCTTTGAGTCTTACAGGCATTCATGCTAGCTGGGGGCGGGGACTAACTACCTTTTGAGTCTTACAGGCATTCATGCTAGCTGGGGGCGGGGACTAACTACCTTTTGAGTCTTACAGGCATTCATGCTAGCTGGGGGCGGGGACTAACTACCTTTTGAGTCTTACAGGCATTCATGCTAGCTGGGGGCGGGGACTAACTACCTTTTGAGTTGAGTGTTCAACTACCAGTTGAAGTTGAGTGTGTTTTCTCCTTCAAATTGTGATGTCATACATTTGTCAAGCTGGTGTCAGATTAGACTGTTACTATTCAATTCAATTAAATTCAAGTGGCTTTATTGGCATGGGAAACATGTGTTAACATTGCCAAAGCAAGTGAGGTAGATAATGAACAAAAGTGAAATAAACAATAAAAATTAACAGTATATATATATATATATACAGTGTTGTAACGATGTATAAATTGTTGAAGTACACAAGGGAAAATAAATAATCATAAATATGGGTTGTATTTAAAATGGTGTTTGCTCTTCACTGGTTGCCCTTTTCTCGTGGCAACAGGTCACAAATCTTGCTGCTGTGATGTCACACTGTGGAATTTCACCCAGTAGATATGGGAGTTTATCAAAAGTTTGTTTTTCACATTCACACACGTTTCTAGCCACAAGGTCCATTTAAATGAATTATTAATTCATACCTTCATACGGACAAGCATGTCCCCTCTATGTCCCCTCTCTATCTCTCCCCCTCTCTCTCTCCTTTCCCTCTGTATCTCTCCTTGTCTCACCCTCTAGTTGTCTCCTTCCATTTGGCCCTGAAAATAGAGTATGTCAATATGCAGGGGTAACACAGTCAGTCTGTCTGTAACTTCCTATGATACGTTTATGTGGCCAATACCAAGGGGTAACCCAGACTGCCTGTCTGTAACTGTCTATGATAAGACCCTGGTCAATACCCGGCTGTAACCCAGACTGCCTGTCTGTAACTGTCTATGATAAGACCCTGGTCAGTACTCGGGTGTAACCCAGTCTGCCTGTCTGTAACTGTCTATGATAAGACCCTGGTCAATACCCGGCTGTAACCCAGTCTGCCTGTCTTTAACTGTCTATGATAAGACCCTGGTCAGTACTCGGGTGTAACCCAGTCTGCCTGTCTGTTACTGTCTATGATAAGACTCTGTGGTCAATACTCGGGTGTAACCCAGTCTGCCTGTCTGTTACTGTCTATGATAAGACCCTGGTTAGTACTCGGCTGTAACCCAGTCTGCCTGTCTGTAACTGTCTATGATAAGACCCTGGTCAATACTCGGCTGTAACCCAGTCTGCCTGTCTGTTACTGTCTATGATAAGACCCTGGTCAGTACTCGGCTGTAACCCAGTCTGCCTGTCTGTTACTGTCTATGATAAGACCCTGGTCAGTACTCGGGTGTAACCCAGTCTGCCTGTCTGTAACTGTCTATGATAAGACCCTGGTCAATACTCGGCTGTAACCCAGTCTGCCTGTCTGTAACTGTCTATGATAAGACCCTGGTCAATACTCGGCTGTAACCCAGTCTGTCTGTCTGTAACTGTCTATGATAAGACCCTGGTCAATACTCGGCTGTAACCCAGTCTGCCTGTCTGTAACTGTCTATGATAAGACTCTGTGGTCAATACTCGGCTGTAACCCAGTCTGTCTGTCTGTAACTGTCTATGATAAGACCCTGGTCAATACTCGGGTGTAACCCAGTCTGCCTGTCTGCAACTGTCTATGATAACACTCTGTGGT
>NC_060191.1:68874032-69021532 GCF_021184085.1 Oncorhynchus gorbuscha | reverse complement strand
CCACCAAACACACAGAAACACATCACATGTTACTTTACCCCACCAAACACACAGAAACATGTCACCCATTACTTTACCCCACCAAACACACAGAAACATGTCACCCATTACTTTACATTTACATTTAAGTCATTTAGCAGACGCTCTTCCCCACCAAACACACAGAAACATGTCACCCATTACTTTACCCCACCAAACACACAGAAACATGTCACCCATTACTTTATCCCACCAAGCACACAGAAACATAACATTGTCAGATACACAAAGCAAGACACATGTTCAATTGAAAGGACAAGAACAAATACAAACAGATATAGCAGTGATCAGTGAAAAGGCCTGGCATTACGTTCAGAAACAAATGATGCGCAACAAAATGTATTGTCTCTTTAAAAAGCAAAGGATCATTTTTAAGTTAGTCTTGATGGGTTGAGGGGGTCAGTTAAAGGTCTGGGGCTCCAAGGGCCTCTGGTCACAGTCCTGCTGCTTCTGACCCTCTGGGCTGCTCAGGCTGTGGTCAGAGTAGTCATTCTTCCACTCCAACATGTACGACATCCAACGATGGAAGTGATTCCTCCACTGCTGTTCTAACTCACCTACGCTCACTGACAGAGAGACAGAGGGAGAAGGAGGGAAGGGCGAAGGAGAGAGAGACAGAGGGAGGAGGGAAGGGCGTAGGAGAGAGAGACAGAGCGAGAAGGAGGGAAGGGCGAAGGAGAGAGAGACAGAGGGAGGGAAGGGCGTAGGAGAGAGAGACAGAGCGAGAAGGAGGGAAGGGCAAAGGAGAGAGAGACAGAGAGGTGAGCATGATTTAGATTGCCTGAGAAGCGGCTGTAAAGTTAAATGTTTCCAACATTCAAACACTTTCCAAATCAGCATAACTGAAAATCTCAGAATCCGAGTGAGAAATGAGACTTGACATTCAGCTCATCCTCAAAATCAAACTTCCCTTCAGATATCTACTCCTATGATCCCTCTATACTTTAGCTATAGCTGATACCATGTGATTCTACTGCCATGAGAACAAACTGATCCCATGTGATTCTACTGCCATGAGAACAGACTGGTCCCATGTGATTCTACTGCCATGAGAACAGACTGGTCCCATGTGATTCTACTGCCATGAGAACAGACTGATCCCATGTGATTCTACTGCCATGAGAACAGACTGGTCCCATGTGATTCTGAGAACAGACTGGTCCCATGAGAGAACAGACTGGTCCCATGTGATTCTACTGCCATGAGAACAGACTGATCCCATGTGATTCTACTGCCATGAGAACAGACTGGTCCCATGTGATTCTACTGCCATGAGAACAGACTGGTCCCATGTGATTCTACTGCCATGAGAACAGACTGATCCCATGTGATTCTACTGCCATGAGAACAGACTGATCCCATGTGATTCTACTGCCATGAGAACAGACTGGTCCCATGTGATTCTACTGCCATGAGAACAGACTGATCCCATGTGATTCTACTGCCATGAGAACAGACTGGTCCCATGTGATTCTACTGCCATGAGAACAGACTGATCCCATGTGATTCTACTGCCATGAGAACAGACTGATCCCATGTGATTTTACTGCCATGAGAACAGACTGGTCCCATACTGAACATGTGTTGTATTCCTTAAAATCACCCCAACATATATAGTACCAGTCAAAAGTTTGGACACAACTACTCATTCAATGGTTTTTCTTTATTTTTACTATTTTCTATGTTGTAGAATTAGCTCCAGATGAGGATCTGTTAGAAAAGGACAAACTAATTTGAACATGTTTTATTATGTTTATAACTATATAAGTGGCCTAGCAGTAGTGATTAACGTGTTATGGGTTAGATGGAGTGAGCTATGTGAAAATGTATTGACGGCCGGAGGCAAAGTACATGGGGGACCTGTCTCTATAATAGAGCTATTACTACAGATTGTGAACTATTGCCCTATAACAGTGTTTTATAGCTTCACTGTTTCATATCATAATATTTGTCTCTCTCTCTCTGTTTTGCATCATGATATTCACTTGACTATGAATGGGTCACTTATTCTCAAATAGCTCTTTGTGTATGAGTCCGGAATATTAACAATAGACTGAGGCAAGGTGCAAGGACGTATACTCCCTACTGATAAGAAGGCCAGGAAATGTGTGGAGGAGTACCAAAGGCCCTGGACTCAGGTGATAACACCACCTACTTAGCCACAGAGATACATTGTACAGTTGAAGTCGGAAGTTTACATACACCTTAGCCAAATACACAAGTAAAACTCTGTTTTTCACAATTCCTGACACAATTCATTATCAGTTATCAGTAAAAGGAAGGTGAATAAGAGTGTGCATAGTGTGATTATAGGACAGAGGCCTTTTACGTCTCAGCGGTTTAAAACATCAAACACAGAATATGAATCATGATTGTCCTGTTCATGTGTAAGTCATTTCAAAGTGTATATAATGTTGAACAGGAATTACTATTAAAAAATGAGGGACTGTTATGGTTCTAGTTTGAAATATACTTATTCATGTTACCATACTAGAACTTATGGATTGCTTTACACGTATATAAGGAATCTACACTTGAAGTTGGAAGTTTACATACACCTTAGCCAAATCAATTTATTAAACCCAGTTTTTTTTTAATTCCTGACATTTAATCCAAATAAAAATTCCTTGTCTTAGGTCAGTTAGGATCACCGCTTTATTTTAAGAATGTGAAACGTCAGAATAATAGCAGAGCGAATTATTTATTTAAGCCTTCATTTCTTTCATCACATTCCCAGTGGGACAGAAGTTTACATACACTCAATTAGTATTTGGTTGCATTGCCTTTTAATTGTTTAATATGGGTCAAACGTTTCAGGGAGCCTTCCACATGCTTCCTTGATACAGTGATACAGTGCATTTTAAGTGAAATCATTTGTCCGTAAACAATTGTTAGAAAAATTAATTGCATCATGCACAAAGTAGATGTCCTAACTGACTGGCCAAAACTATAGTTTGCTAACAAGAAATGTGTGGAGTGGTTGAAAAGCGAGTTTTAATGACTCCAACCTAAGTGTATGTAAACTTCCGGCTTCAACTGTAGATGTTGGGGTCAATGGAGGATGGATAAGAACTAGGTGATGGAAAGTACAGAAAGTTAATGTCTCATGGCTTGTATGGATGGGGGCATAGGGCAACAGTCTGGTTGACTCCGCTTGGTAGGAGGGTATACACATATATGCTTGTGTAAATATGTCTTTGTCTTTGCAGCTGTATGACCCAGAGGGTAAATAAACTTGGTTTGGGCTTTTTTATCGTTGTCCGTGAGTTTTACTCTCTTCGTTCAAAACCTAACACATGGAAACAGACTGATCCTTTTTGATTCTACTGCCAGTGAAACAGACTGATCCCTGTGATTCTACTGCCATGGAAACAGACTGATCCCTGTGATTCTACTGCCATGGAAACAGACTGATCCCTGTGATTCTACTGCCATGGAAACAGACTGATCCCTGTGATTCTACTGCCATGGAAACAGACTGATCCTTGTGACTGTACTGTGTGACGGCCCTGAATTTGTCTGAACCGTCTCAGCGGTCCTCCTTCCAATAGGGCGCTTCCCCTTTAATTCCCAATTAAATAGCCTGCATCAGCTGCGCAAAAGTGGGGTTGTGATGGAGACATGAATAAGGATGTGTTCAACCCTCAGGTCCGAAGTGTCTTTACTCCGTTTGTTTTGTTGTATTTAAAAGGGTGCTTTGTAGCCTTGTCTCAAGTTTAACCAGGATCGGATCCACTCATTGCTTCCTTTGGACTACACATCTCAGTTGTTCTCCGCTGGTTCTCCATGGCCTTTCTCCTCTGTTGGCGGATTCCATTGTCTGACTGACAACTATTTTTTTGCATACGGTATTTCATTTGTTTTAGTGTGATGTGTACCGTGATGATTTATGTGGTCATTTTTAGTTGAAGACGTATTGATATTTGATCATATTTATGGTTGTGTGATAAAAGACTTTGATATTTTGATTGTATGATTGAGACTGGGTTTACATGACACTTTTATGAATGGACAAACATTGCGTGACTTAGGTCACTTGAGTTCCCCGAACTCCTTTACTGGGCTGGACTCTTTTCGGCCCGAGGTACAGGACTTTTCTGGAGGAACCAGAGCTCATTGTTTGTTATTATGTGTTTGTGATCATTTATGGTGCTAATACAACCCACGTGCTAATACAACCCACGTGCTAATACAACCCACATGCTAATACAACCCACGCAAAATAACACATTTGTTTTGAAGTTTTTTCCAATGTTTCAAGGGTTTATGAAAAGTGTAAGTACATCCTGACTTTTACTTGAGTCCTTTGTATTGGTGTAGACTTGACAGACCAGACAGGACTCATTCCCTCACAAACCAAAAGGAGAAATCAATATTATCTCTGGTAGGCACCACCTACCTGCCACCCCTAGAAACAATAACCTCAAGTCAAAACTGTTACAACTGCCATGGAAATAGACTGAACCCTGTGATTGTACTGCCATGGAAACAGACTGATCCCTGTGATTCTAGTTGTTCTAATTAAAGAACAACTAGAATCTTGTTAAAGAACACTCACCATGTCACATTACCAGACCTAAAGAACACTCATCACCTAGCAACCTAGAGAGAGAAAGAGTGAGAGGGAGACCGAGAGAGCAAGCGAGAGCGAGAGTTGGGAGAATTTTTTTTATTAGTAAAGGGACAGCTAATGAGGAAAGTTAATGATTAGGAATCGACTCCATACACATTATTCCAATAAAACACGTATTAATGCCAAAATTGTGTTTTTGCCTTTGACCTTTGCAAAAATATTTGCTTCTTGGTTTTCCCAATATGCGGTTATTTCCAAAGTTCTTTGTCATTCACATTGTTCACTCTGTTCCACTTTGTTCATGATTTGCTATATCTTTTGAATGCAATGCCCATCTCCAACTAATAGACTTAGGACAAAGCCAACCTTCACAACTAATAGACTTAGGACAAAGCCAACCTTCACAACTAATAGACTTAGGACAAAGCCAACCTTCACAACTAATAGACTTAGGACAAAGCCGACCTTCACAACTAATAGACTTAGGACAAAGCCAACCTTCACAACTAATAGACTTAGGACAAAGCCAATCTTCACAACTATTAGACTTAGGAAAAAGCCAACCTTCACAACTAATAGACTTAGGACAAAGCCAACCTTCACAACTAATAGACTTAGGACAAAGCCAACCTTCACAACTAATAGACTTAGGACAAAGCCAACCTTCACAACTAATAGACTTAGGACAAAGCCGACCTTCACAACTAATAGACTTAGGACAAAGCCAACCTTCACAACTAATAGACTTAGGACAAAGCCAACCTTCACAACTATTAGACTTAGGACAAAGCCAACCTTCACAACTAATAGACTTAGGACAAAGCCAACCTTCACAACTAAAGGACTTAGGACAAAGCCAACCTTCACAACTAATAGACTTAGGACAAAGCCAACCTTCACAACTAAAGGACTTAGGACAAAGCCAACCTTCACAACTAATAGACTTAGGACAAAGCCAACCTTCACAACTAATAGACTTAGGACAAAGCCAACCTCCACAACTAAAGGACTTAGGACAAAGCCAACCTTCACAACTAATAGACTTAGGACAAAGCCAACATTCACAACTAATAGACGTAGGACAAAGCCAACCTTCACAACTAATAGACGTAGGACAAAGCCAACCTTCACAACTAATAGACTTAGGACAAAGCCAACCTTCACAACTAATTGACGTAGGACAAAGCCAACCTTCACAACTAATAGACTTAGGACAAAGCCAACCTCCACAACTAAAGGACTTAGGACAAAGCCAACCTTCACAACTAATAGACTTAGGACAAAGCCAACCTTCACAACTAATAGACTTAGGACAAAGCCAACCTTCACAACTAATAGACTTAGGACAAAGCCAACCTTCACAACTATTAGACTTAGGACAAAGCCAACCTTCACAACTAATAGACTTAGGACAAAGCCAACCTTCACAACTAATTGACGTAGGACAAAGCCAACCTTCACAACTAATAGACTTAGGACAAAGCCAACCTCCACAACTAAAGGACTTAGGACAAAGCCAACCTTCACAACTAATAGACTTAGGACAAAGCCAACCTTCACAACTAATAGACTTAGGACAAAGCCAACCTTCACAACTAATAGACTTAGGACAAAGCCAACCTTCACAACTATTAGACTTAGGACAAAGCCAACCTTCACAACTAATAGACTTAGGACAAAGCCAACCTTCACAACTAAAGGACTTAGGACAAAGCCAACCTTCACAACTAATAGACTTAGGACAAAGCCAACCTTCACAACTAATGGACTTAGGACAAAGCCAACCTTCACAACTAATAGACTTAGGACAAAGCCAACCTTCACAACTAAAGGACTTAAGACAAAGCCAACCTTCACAACTAATAGACTTAGGACAAAGCCAACCTTCACAACTAATAGACTTAGGACAAAGCCAACCTCCACAACTAAAGGACTTAGGACAAAGCCAACCTTCACAACTAATAGACTTAGGACAAAGCCAACATTCACAACTAATAGACGTAGGACAAAGCCAACCTTCACAACTAATAGACGTAGGACAAAGCCAACCTTCACAACTAATAGACTTAGGACAAAGCCAACCTTCACAACTAATTGACGTAGGACAAAGCCAACCTTCACAACTAATAGACTTAGGACAAAGCCAACCTTCACAACTAAAGGACTTAGGACAAAGCCAACCTTCACAACTAATAGACTTAGGACAAAGCCAACCTTCACAACTAATAGACTTAGGACAAAGCCAACCTTCACAACTAAAGGACTTATAACAAAGCCAACCTTCACAACTATTAGACTTAGGACAAAGCCAACCTTCACAACTAATAGACTTAGGACAAAGCCAACCTTCACAACTATTAGACTTAGGACAAAGCCAAACTTCACAACTAATAGACTTAGGACAAAGCCAACCTTCACAACTTACAGACGTAGGACAAAGCCAACCTTCACAACTAATAGACTTAGGACAAAGCCAACCTTCACAACTAATAGACTTAGGACAAAGTCAACCTTCACAACTAATAGACTTAGGACAAAGCCAACCTTCACAACTAAAGGACTTAGGACAAAGCCAACCTTCACAACTAATAGACTTAGGACAAAGCCAACCTTCACAACTAACAGACTTAGGACAAAGCCAACCGTAAATAACACTGCAAATGACAATGGCAACAACATTGTGTTGGCATCAGCCACCTCTGAACATCAGGAGGTGTGTGTGTGTGTGTGTGTGTGTGTGTGTGTGTGTGTGTGTGTGTGTGTGTGTGTGTGTGTGTGTGTGTGTGTGTGTGTGTGTGTGTGTGTGTGTGTGTGTGTGTGTGTGTGTGTGTGTGTGTGTGTGTGTGTGTGTGTGTGTGTGTGTGTGCAACCAATTATGACAGAGAAAACGTTTTTTTGTGTCATTCTGTGCAATGAAGCAAAACAAATGGTGGAATCTGTGCACAGGAATTAGACTCCATCTCAGCGTCAAAATCAATCACGCGTTCCCAAATCACAAAGGCAGGGGTCTCCAATGTCCTGCTCCAATCAAATACACACACACACCCCAAACAGGAGTCCTCAACCTTGTAGAAGGGATCTATACATATCTTTGTATCTCAATGTGTGTTTGTGTGTTTGTCAGCTTGGTGCTGTGCAGAGACAAACCACACACACACACACACACACACACACACACACACACACACACACACACACACACACACACACACACACACACACACACACACACACACACACACACACACACACACACACACACACACACACACCAGACAGGAGTCCTCAACCTTGTAGAAGGGATCTATACATATCTTTGTATCTCTATGTGTGTTTGTGTGTTTGTCAGCTTTATGCTGTGCAGAGACAAACCACACACACACACACACACACACACACACACACACACACACACACACACACACACACACACACACACACACACACACACACACACACACACACACACACACACACACACACACACACACACACACACACACACACACACCAGACAGGAGTCCTCAACCTTGTAGAAGGGATCTATACATATCTTTGTATCTCTATGTGTGTTTGTGTGTTTGTCAGCTTTATGCTGTGCAGAGACAAACCACACACACACACACACACACACACACACACACACACACACACACACACACACACACACACACACACACACACACACACACACACACACACACACACACACACACACACACACACACACACACACACACCAGACAGGAGACCTCAACCTTGTAGAAGGGATCTATACATATCTTTGTATCTCTATGTGTGTTTGTGTGTTTGTCAGCTTTATGCTGTGCAGAGACAAACCACACACACACACACACACTCCAAAACACTGTTAAGCTATCAGCTTTTATCTCTCAGGATGAAAGAAAACCTAACCAACTAAAAGTAAATTGTATTTTGCATTGAACTCACCAAACAAACACACATTTAGAAAACTCTGCCTCACTGCAAATGCCTTCCATGTAGAAAACAACCTCATATCTACACAATACTGTAGTCTTTCAAAAAGCCTAAACAATAAAATAAGGCAAGTGAATCTAAAATGCTTCCTAAATAAAACAATTCCGATGAGTTATCTTTGACTAAGTAGTTTAATAACAAAATGATCTTGACCTGAAAATTCCCTCATGGGTTGCACCTCATACACATGCACACCCACATCATGCGTTTCAAACCGGGGAGGCCACGGATTATGTTTGCATAGTGAGCCCGATGTGTGTGTCTAATACATGAAGTGCAGTGGAGAGAGAATGTTATTCACCCTCCACAGTTGGAGCTCTCTGAAATGGAGACTGAACCGACTCGCACTCAGGCCTCCAGCATTTTTGGAGAAGAGGGGGAGCTGGAGCCTGGGCCAACCCAGCCATGGTGCACCTCCACAGGCAAGTTAGGGCACCAGAGACACCTGGAGGGACCTGATGCAGCATCACTCAAGTGCAAGTTTGATGTGCAATAGAATAAATCATATTTTTGAGGTGCGGCCTGACACGGCCGTCACACTTTAAGTTTGTGCCTGTTTGTGTTCTCACCAGTGACTTCCTGCAGTTTGGGGAGGAAGTTGTTCCAGAACTGGCATTGATGAGCTGCAAGCCTCTTTTGTGTGTGTGGAGGGGATGAGTTTAGGGTGATGTATTCCTGTTGGTCCACGGTGAAAAGTGGCCAATCCCCTTCCTCTATGCTTGGGTTCCTGCCAGGGAAAACACAACAACAAACCAATTATGTATGTACGTAAACCATGAGAGTCATTTTACACTGACTTAAACCTTGTTTGACTTAAAATAATGATATGATCTTATATGATCTTATTTGATATGCTTAACACCCCGGCAGTCCTACAATCTAAGCTAGATGCCCTCAATCTCACACAAATCATCAAGGAACCCACCAGGTACAACCCTAACTCTGTAAGCAAGGGCACCCTCATAGACGTCATCCTGACCAACTGGCCCTCCAAATACACCTCCGCTGTCTTCAACCAGGATCTCAGCGACCACTGCCTCATTGCCTGTATCCGCTACGGTGCCGCAGTCAAACGACCACCCCTCATCACTGTCAAACGCTCCCTAAAGCACTTCTGTGAGCAGGCCTTTCTAATCGACCTGGCCCGGGTATCCTGGAAGGACATTGACCTCATCCCGTCAGTTGAGGATGCCTGGTCATTCTTTAAGAGTAAATTCCTCACCATATTAGATAAGCATGCTCCGTTCAAAAAATGCAGAACTAAGAACAGATACAGCCCTTGGTTCACTCCAGACCTGACTGCCCTCGACCAGCACAAAAACATCCTGTGGCGGACTGCATTAGCATCAAACAGTCCCCGCGATATGCAACTGTTCAGGGAAGTCAGGAACCAATACACGCGGTCAGTCAGGAAAGCTAAGGCCAGCTTCTTCAGGCAGAAGTTTGCATCCTGTAGCTCCAACTCCAAAAAGTTATGGGACACTGTGAAGTCCATGGAGAACAAGAGCACCACCTCCCAGCTGCCCACTGCACTGAGGCTAGGGAACACGGACACCACCGACAAATCCATGATTATCGAAAACTTCAACAAGCATTTCTCAACGGCTGGCCATGCCTTCCGCCTGGCTACTCCTACCTCGGCCAACAGCTCCGGCCCCCCCGCAGCTCCTCGCCCAAGCCTCTCCAGGTTCTCCTTTAGCCAAATCCAGATAGCAGATGTTCTGAAAGAGCTGCGAAACCTGGACCCGTATAAATCAGCTGGGCTTGACAATCTGGACCCTCTATTTCTGAAACTATCCGCCGCCATTGTCGCAACCCCTATTACCAGCCTGTTCAACCTCTCTTTCATATCGTCCGAGATCCCCAAGGATTGGAAAGCTGCCGCAGTCATCCCCCTCTTCAAAGGGGGAGACACCCTGGACCCAAACTGTTACAGACCTATATCCATTCTGCCCTGCCTATCTAAGGTCTTCGAAAGCCAAGTCAACAAACTGGTCACTCACCATCTCGAATCCCACCGTACCTTCTCCGCTATGCAATTTGGTTTCCGAGCCGGTCACGGGTGCACCTCAGCCACACTCAAGGTACTAAACAACATCATAACCACCATCGATAAAAAGACAGTACTGTGCAGCCGTCTTCATCGACCTTGCCAAGGCTTTCTACTCTGTCAATCACCGTATTCTTATCGGCAGACTCAGTAGCCTCGGTTTTTCGGATGACTGCCTTGCCTGGTTCACCAATTACTTTGCAGACAGAGTTCAGTGTGTCAAATCGGAGGGCATGTTGTCCGGTCCTCTGGCAGTCTCTGTGGGGGTGCCACAGGGCTCAATTCTCGGGCCGACTCTTTTCTCTGTGTATATCAATAATGTTGCTCTTGCTGCGGGTGATTCCCTGATCCACCTCTACGCAGACGACACCATTCTGTACACTTTCGGCCCGTCATTGGACACTGTGCTATCTAACCTCCAGTCGAGCTTTAATGCCATAAAACACTCCTTCCGTGGCCTCCAACTGCTCTTAAACGCTAGTAAAACCAAATGCATGCTTTTCAACCGATCGCTGCCTGCACCCGCTTGCCCGACTAGCATCACCACACTGGATGGTTCCGACCTTGAATATGTGGACACCTATAAGTACCTAGGTGTCTGGCTAGACTGCAAACTCTCCTTCCAGACCCATATCAAACATCTCCAATCGAAAATCAAATCAAGAGTCGGCTTTCTATTCCGCAACAAAGCCTCCTTCACTCACACTGCCAAGCTTACCCTAGTAAAACTGACTATCCTACCGATCCTCGACTTCGGCGATGTCATCTACAAAATTGCTTCCAACACTCTTCTCAGCAAACTGGATGCAATTTATCACAGTGCCATCCGTTTTGTCACTAAAGCACCTTATATTACCTACCACTGCGACTTGTATGCTCTAGTCGGCTGGCCCTCGCTACATATTCGTCGCCAGACCCACTGGCTCCAGGTCATCTACACGGCCATGCTAGGCAAAGCTCCACCTTATCTCAGCTCACTGGTCACGATGGCAACACCCATCCGTAGCACGCGCTCCAGCAGGTGTATCTCATTGATCATCCCTAAAGCCAACACCTCATTCGGCCGCCTTTCGTTCCAGTACTCTGCTGCCTGTGACTGGAACGAATTGCAAAAATCTCTGAAGTTGGATACTTTTATCTCCCTCACCAACTTCAAACATCAGCTATCTGAGCAGCTAACCGATCGCTGCAGCTGTACATAATCTATTGGTAAATAGCCCACCCATTTTCATCTACCTCATCCCCACAGTTTTTATTTATTTACTTTTCTGCTCTTTTGCACACCAATATCTCTACCTGTACATGATCATCTGATCATGTATCACTCCAGTGTTAATCTGCTATATTGTAATTATTCGCCTACCTCCTCATGCCTTTTGCACACATTGTATATAGACTCCCCTTTTTTTTCTCTACTGTGTTATTGACTTGTTAATTGTTTACTCCATGTGTAACTCTGTGTTGTCTGTTCACACTGCTATGCTTTATCTTGGCCAGGTCGCAGTTGCAAATGAGAACCTGTTCTCAACTAGCCTACCTGGTTAAATAAAGGTGAAATAAAAAAATAAATAAAATAAAAATATTTAAAAAATGCATGCTCGCTTTGACGTCTCACCTGGTCCCAGCCTTCTCTATAGAATGTCTATATGAATTCTCACCAGGTCCTAGCCATGTCTATATGAGGTCTATCTCATATATGAGGTCTATCTCATTGGGGAAGCAGGTAGCCTAGTGGTTAGAGTGTTGGAATAGTAACTGCAAGATCGAATCCCTAACCTGACAAGGTAAAAATCTATTCTTCTGCCCCTGAACAAGGCAGTTAACCTACTGTTCCTAGGCTGTCATTGTAAATAAGAATTTGTTCTTAATTAACTGACTTGCCTAGATAAATAAAGGTCAAATAAATCTCACCCGGTCCTAGCCATGTTGGCCCAGTACTTCATCATCCTCCTGCTCATGACCACTTCCTCCTCCAGGTATCCCAGGGTTCTGTTCAGCGGCATTCCAAAGACAAACTCAATCTCATAGCCATGCATCACGCCCATCCATGCTGGCCAGGGATTGGTGGAGGAGTGGTGATCGAACAGGAAGAGGCGGGCCTTACCCCCATGTTCTGTGTACCTGGGGTGAGGTATAGTAATGATTGGTGAACTGAGCAGAAGGGCCAGATACTAACTACATATCTCAACATTGCCTGTAAGTATTTGTGCAAACATTAGAGCTGGGCTCTCCAACCATGTTCCTAGAGCGTTCACTTTTTGGGATAGGGGGCAGCATTTCGAATTTTGGATGAAAGCGTGCCCAAAGTAAACTGCCTGCTACTCAGGTCTACAAGCTAGGATATGCATATAATTGGTAGATTTGGATAGAAAACACTCTAAAGTTTCAAAAACTGTTCAAATAATGTATGTGAGTATAACGGAACTTATATGGCACCTGAGGCACCTGAGGAAAATCAAGGAAGTGCTATTATTTTGAAATGACTGTTTTAGTTTGAACGCCTATCCACCATACAACGACTTATGATGCAGTTCATGATCCCTATGGCATCCACTACATGTGACCAGTCTTTAGGCATTGTTTCAGGTTTTTATTCTGATAAAATGAGGGAGAAACACCACTTTCAATGAGAGGACAGTGGACATTTCCAAACCTGACTCCTGCGCGAGACCGGGAGAGCACCTTTCTTGTTTTTCCTATTCTATTGACGAAGCAATTGTCCGGTTGAAATATGATCGATTATTTATGACAAAAACAACCTGAGGATTGATTATAAACATAGTTTTCTACAAACGTATGGTACTTTTTTGATTTTTCGTCTGCCTGCTGTGACCGCGCTTTGTTCCAATGGATTACTGAAGAAAACGCACCAACAAAACGGGTTTTGGACATAAAGAGGGACTTTATTAAACAAAATTAACATTTATTGTGTAAAATGGAGTCTTAGGAGTGCAACCATATGAAGATCATCAAAGGCAAGTGATGCATTGTATCGCTATTTCTGACTTTTGTTACTCCTCTACTTGGCTGGTTACTGTTTGTAATGATTTGTCTGCTGGGCGCTGTTCTCAGATAATCGCATGGTTTGCTTTCGCCGTGAAGCCTTTTTGAAATCTGACACCTCGGTTGGATTAACAAGAAGTTTAACTTCTTTGCGCACCCATCCCGTTAGCGGGATCATTTTCATCAACATCCGCTGAATTGCAGAGCACCAAATTCAATCAGTATTTTGATGTTTGGATGAAAAATGTACCCAAATGAAACTGCCTATTTCTCAGGTCCAGAATCTAGAATATGCATATGATTGTCAGATTAGGATAGAAAAGTAGAGGTTTGCATGCGCACCAGTTTGGAGCAGACATTTTATCTCTCTCCTATTGAAAAAGCTATGGTCCGGTTGAAATATTCTCGATTATTTAGTGTAAAAACAACATGAGGATTGATTATAAAAAAACGTTTGACATGTTTCTACGAACTTTACGGATACTATTTGGAATTTTTGTCTGCCCTTCATGAGCCTGTGGATTTCTGAATCTTTTTGGAACTAAAGGAACATTTATTATGTAACTGCGAGTCTCGTGAGTGCAAACATCCGAAGATCATCAAAGGTAAGTCATTCATTTTATTGCTTCTCTGACTCTCGTGACCAATCTACTTTGCTGCTAGCTGTTTGTAAAGTTTTGTCTGCTGAGAGAGATGTCCTAACATAAACGCTTGGATAGCTTTTGCTGTAAAGCTTTTTTGAAATCTGACACACCAGGTGGATTAACAACAAGCTAAGCTGTGTTTTGCTATAGTGCACTTGTGATTTCATGAAAATTAAATAAAAGAAAGAAAGTTAAAGAAGTTAAAATCCTGTACGTTTCATGCGAACCCTAATCTAATGCACTTGATTCTAATAATTACCTGGTTGATGAACTGAAGCAGGTTAGTTACAACTGGGGTTGGATTAAAACATTTACAAGTGGGTAGCTCTCAAGGAACATGATTGAACAGCCCTGCATTAGAGCTCTGTGGAACTCTTTAATATGTTTTTTTTCCTTACCTCTGGGCAAACTCCAGCACAGGGCAGTTAAAATCATGGTCTCCCAACATTCGCCCAAGCAAATCCCGATTCTTCATCCCACTATTCTCATCTGTCCAATCAGTGTACTGGAAGATGGCTGTCTCCCTCATGACATCACTGAATCCCGGCAACACTAGGTCCACCCCTTTCAGGAAGTTCTCCCTGCTGATCAGGCTCTGGCTAGTGATGTCATATCCTGGCGCCCCGTAAACCAGGAAATAGGTCCCCTCATCTTGGTTCAAACCAATCAGCACCTCTGTCTTCAGGAAGTGTCCCGTCCGGAGCAGAACCTAAAGGAAGAGATAAAGAGACATTATGACATTATGCCATTGGAAATATATATGGGATTCAACTGCTTGTTTCTTCAGTGCCTTTGGGCCCAAAACAATCAACCAATTTAATTCACACCTCTGGCATGTCTGGTAGGAAGTTTTGGTCGACAGAGGGGGTGAATGGTAATGCTAGGATTGTGGGGAGAGACAGGACGTTGTACTGCTGCTTGATGATATCCTCTGGATGGGCTCTCTGTAGACACTGCTCCAGGACAGCCAGAGGTGCCAGGGGACAACCCAACAGCCTACCCAGGGACAGGGACCTGTTCCAGGCCTGCTGTTGAGTCATGACAGCCCATGGAGTGTTAGGGGAACCACTCTGTAGTATTGCCCTGTTGAAAAGACCATGGCTGCCAGGAGAGAGGAGATGGAGACCTACAGATGCAGAGCCAGCACTTTCCCCAAACAACGTCACCTGACAACAACATAAAAACAGACAATAACTAAACATGGTAAAACAAAGAATAACAACAACAAAAAGAGTAAAAGGAAAAAAGCTGAGCAACCTTTGAAGGGTCTCCGCCGAAGGCAGCAATGTTATTGGCTACCCAGTACAGAGCCAAGCGCTGGTCCAGCATTCCAGCGTTACCACGGACACCCTCGCTCTCAGGAAGAGACAGGAAACCCAATGGACCGAGCCTGTGTCCAATCAAAACAAACGAAAACATGTAAACATGAAAACATGTAGCTCAAATAGGTTCTTTAGTTCAATTATATTGTGCCAGGACAACCTGTAGTTCATAGACACCACCACGACGCCTTCTGATTGGCTAAGGAATTGTCCGTCATACAGGTCTAGGGAGGCAGTGCCTGTAGTGAACCCGCCTCCGTATATCCACACCATGACAGGAGCTAATGAGGAACCAGGGGAGGTGCTCTTGGAACGTTTAGGGTGTGTCTTAAACAAAGGGGGAGGAGTCCATATGTTGAGGTAGAGACAATCTTCACTCATCTTGGTGTTGGGATTCCACATCTCAGCTCCACGGAACCCTGGGAGTAAGGAAGTCAGAGTCAAGTACTTGTAGTTAATAATAACTTAATTACAAAACAACATTGAGTATGTTTACGGTGTAATGCACATTTTTAATTGTTGATGTGGGTAAATCACTTTGCGCTAAGTGAAGAGGAATTGTGCATTCCTAGAAGTAGCATACTCTACCGCATAGTGTGATGCCTGTGGACCAATTTTAAATGGCTTCACGAACTTGGATGTGGGATTGTAAATGGGGAGAGCATCAGTGAAAGTATTCGAAGGAGACACCGGTGTCACTGTTTGTGTGAGAGAAATTCCTGTCCAACCAAAGATGACATGGACCCGCCCTGACCAGACCTACACTGATGACTGCCTGGGGGAACACACCACATTCACGAATCTGAACACGACAACACACTGAATTTCAGTAAGTCAATTTACAATCCACTAAATTTCAGCAAGTCAATTTAAATTAATTTGTAGTGAAAGTAAAAGTAGTGACAAGGATCCTCAATCCCAGAGAGTGAACTTGGCAGGGCTAGTGAGAGCCTCGTTGACAGTACTTTTTGTAGGCATACGATAAATGTCTATATAGCCTGAGAGCTATGGCTAGTGAAATTAGACATAAGATAAATGTCTATATAGCCTGAGAGCTATGGGTAGTGAAAATAGACATAAGATAAATATCTATATAGCCTGAAAGCTATGGGTAGTGAAAATAGACATAAGATAAATGTCTATATAGCCTGAAAGCTATGGGTAGTGAAAATAGACATAAGATAAATGTCTATATAGCCTGAGAGCTATGGCTAGTGAAAATAGACATAAGATAAATGTCTATATAGCCTGAAAGCTATGGGTAGTGGAAATAGACATAACATAAATGTCTATGTAGCCTGAGAGCTATGGCTAGTGAAAATAGGCATAAGATAAATGTCTATATAGCCTGAGAGCTATGGCTACAGTGAATATCCAATGTAGATTGGTTAAACTGGAGTTATCAAAGGTTGTAATTCTATTTTTATTTGTTATTTTTATTTAACATGTTTTTTTGGGGGGATGCATTAATCATGATGTGAGTAGTGTCCAAACGGGGGAATTACTAGTCCCCTAGGCGCTTTGGTAATTATGCAAATTGATTTTCCTCACTGTAAAAACGGGAAAAAATGTATGTTGGTAATAGTTGACAGTTACTTCATTTACCAGTCCCCTGGGGCCCGTTGGTAAAAATTCTAATTGATTTTCCTCACATGCCTGCCTGTAAAAAGGAAAATGTTATGTTGGTAATGGTTGACATGATGGATTGAAGTTTTACCCACCTAGAGTCATGGATGTGTATTGCTGTTGTTATTTTGTTTTGTTTTCATTGTTTTGTTTAATTTTCTTTGTTTTTGTCTTGCTTCAAAAACAAATCTCAATACCAAATCTGTCTGCTGGATGGTTGGTACTTCTCCCAAAGACTAGCCCTCTAACTCCCTGACCCTTTAACTCTGTGGTGAGGTCGCCAATATGATAAGGGACTCAAATCAAATCAAATCAAATTGTATTTGTCACATACACATGGTTAGCAGATGTTAATGCGAGTGTAGTGAAATGCTTGTGCTTCTAGTTCCGACAATGCAGTGATAACCAACAAGTAATCTAACTAACAATTCCAAAACTACTGTCTTATACACAGTGTAAGGGGATAAGGAACATGTACATGAGGATATATGAATGAGTGATGGTACAGAGCAGCATACAGTAGATGGTATCGAGTACAGTATATACATATGCGATGAGTGTGTAGACAAAGTAAACAAAGTGGCATAGTTAAAGTGGCTAGTGATACATGTGTTACATAAGGATGCAGTCGATGATGTAGAGTACAGTATATACATATGCATATGAGATGAATAATGTAGGTTAAGTAACATTATATAAGGTAGCATTGTTTAAAGTGGCTAGTGATATATTTACATCATTTCCATCAATTCCCATTATTAAAATGGCTGGAGTTGGGTCAGTGTCAATGACAGTGTGTTGGCAGCAGCCACTCAATGTTAGTGGTGGCTGTTTAACAGTCTGATGGCCTTGAGATAGAAGCTGTTTTTCAGTCTCTCGGTCCCAGCTTTGATGCACCTGTACTGACCTCGCCTTCTGGATGATAGCGGGGTGAACAGGCAGTGGTTCGGGTGGTTGATGTCCTTGATGATCTTTATGGCCTTCCTGTAACAACGGGTGGTGTAGGTGTCCTGGAGGGCAGGTAGTTTGCCCCCGGTGATGCGTTGTGCAGTCCTCACTACCCTCTGGAGAGCCTTACGGTTGAGGGCGGAGCAGTTGCCGTACCAGGCGGTGATACAGCCCGCCAGGATGCTCTCGATTGTGCATCTGTAGAAGTTTGTGAGTGCTTTTGGTGACAAGCCGAATTTCTTCAGCCTCCTGAGGTTGAATAGGCGCTGCTGCGCCTTCTTCACGACGCTGTCAGTGTGAGTGGACCAATTCAGTTTGTCTGTGATGTGTATGCCGAGGAACTTAAAACTAGCTACCCTCTCCACTACTGTTCCATCGATGTGGATAGGGGGTGTTCCCTCTGCTGTTTCCTGAAGTCCACAATCATCTCCTTAGTTTTGTTGACGTTGAGTGTGAGGTTATTTTCCTGACACCACACTCCGAGGGCCCTCACCTCCTCCCTGTAGGCTGTCTCGTCGTTGTTGGTAATCAAGCCTACCACTGTTGTGTCGTCCGCAAACTTGATGATTGAGTTGGAGGCGTGCGTGGCCACGCAGTCGTGGGTGAACAGGGAGTACAGGAGAGGGCTCAGAACGCACCCTTGTGGGGCCCCGTGTTGAGGATCAGCGGGGAGGAGATGTTGTTGCCTACCCTCACCACCTGGGGGCGGCCCGTCAGGAAGTCCAGTACCCAGTTGCACAGGGCGGGGTCAAGACCCAGGGTCTCGAGCTTGATGACGAGCTTGGAGGGTACTATGGTGTTGAATGCCGAGCTGTAGTCGATGAACAGCATTCTCACATAGGTATTCCTCTTGTCCAGGTGGGTTAGGGCAGTGTGCAGTGTGGTTGAGATTGCATCGTCTGTGGACCTATTTGGGCGGTAAGCAAATTGGAGTGGGTCTAGGGTGTCAGGTAGGGTGGAGGTGATATGGTCCTTGACTAGTCTCTCAAAGCACTTCATGATGACGGAAGTGAGTGCTACGGGGCGGTAGTCGGTTAGCTCAGTTACCTTAGCTTTCTTGGGAACAGGAACAATGGTGGCCCTCTTGAAGCATGTGGGAACAGCAGACTGGTATAGGGATTAATTGAATATGTCCGTAAACACACCGGCCAGCTGGTCTGCGCATATTTGCAAAAATAGTTTAAATGGTGTGTTGTTATTCTTTTTGACATTTTGTCTTAGGAATCTGTATTAAGAATGTTGAATCATTTATAATATTCCGGGGTTTCTTGAATCAGAAATGCCCTAAAAGTTATTTTGCTCTGTCCTCTCTCAAGGTTATGGCAAAGGTGTCCACAGATGGTATCTGGATGCATGGAAGGGATAATTCAGCTGGGAACAGTGTGAACTTCACCCCCTCTGACCGCCTGAAGTAATGGATAAAAATGTGTTCACTATGGCCCTGTCCTTCACCATTTCTCCCGTGACACCTGAGTCCCAACCAGCAACCTGTACACATCTTCAAGTTGAAGCTATCAACTGCCTTTTCTCAAAAGAGTTTTCTCTCAGGAGTGCGACATGAGTCGTCGTACAGTGAGCATGGAGAGAGATCTCTCACAAACTTCTCTCGTGCTGCTGGTGTACTGGTAGGGGGATGGACAAGACATAATGGGACCGTAAAATGGTTTATTTGGTGTATCAGGTTGATTGTGGAGGTATGAACCCTGTGAGGTTTACAGTAATTTAGACTAAGAGTGCGTTGAGTACCAATCTGTCATTAGCACAAATGGTGGCCGTGATGAGAAAATGTAATGCTAGAAATATAAGATGAATATACTGTATATCAATATAAATGCACACTCTGCCAGTATCGGTGTGTGCTAAGTTGAGGGTCTTATATTGATGTGATAGAACCAACGTGAAGCACTAAGGACTGTCATTCTAAATTTGGGTTGGATAATTTATCAACAGGTCAAATTATGATCCGGAAAGTCGAGAAGGAGAGACAGAGAGCTGCCCCTAAACTGTGAGTAGACCACAACGTGACACTGCTCATCCCGCAGGTGGCTTCTGAAACTAATCCAGTGAGTCTAGGTAGGGTTCCTCTCAGGGAAACCTTATCTTTTCGTGTATTCCGATAGGGAGGTTATCAGAAATCCCACTGGATTGTAGCTTGGGCTATCTATCCATTATTGGGATGTTGAGAGTAGGGGCTTTGTGGTCCTTGCCCAATCTCATTACCATTCTTATCAAGAATGGTGTGAAACTGTGTTCTCTATTTTCCCTGTGAAAGTCAATAGGGTTTCTAGGTCGTGTGAAACATGTAGGTGATCATGTGAGGGCTCCCAAGTGGCACAGCAGTTTAAGGTGTGTCACCACAGACCCTGGTTTGGTCCCAGGCTGTATCACAACTAGTCGCGATCGGGAGTCGCATAGGGCGGAGCACAATTGACCCAGCGTCGTCCAGGTTAGGGGAGGGTTTGGCCGGGGTAGGCAGTCATTGTAAAAAAAAAGAATGTGTTCTTAATTAACTGACTTGCCTAGTTAAATAAAAGCAATATATATATATATATTGTAAATGTATATACAGTTGAAGTCGGAAGATTAAATACACCTTAGCCAAAAACATTTAAACTCAATTCCTGAAATTTAATTCCAGTAAAAATTCCCTGTCATTTGGTCAGTTAGGATCACCACTTTATTTGAAGAATGTGAAATGTCAGAATAATGATTTATTTCAGCCTTTATTTTTTTTAATGATGCCATCTATTTTGTGAAGTGCATCAGTCCCTCCTGCAGAAAAACACCCCCACAACATGATGCTGCCACCCCCGTGCTTCACGGTTGGGATGATGTTCCTCGGCTTGCAAGCCTCCTCCTTTTTCCTCCAAACATAACGATGGTCATTATGGCCAAACAGTTCTAATTTTGTTTCAACAGACCAGAGGACATTTCTCCAAAAAGTACGATCTTTGTCCTCAGGTTATGTCGACATAGGATGCGTTTTACTGTCAATCATTTTGTACCTATTTTCTTCCAGAATCTTCACAAGATCCTTTGCTGTTGTTCTGCGATTGATTTGCACTTTTCGCGTTTGGAAATTGCCCCCAAGGATGAACCAGACTTGTGGAAGTCTACAATTTTATTCTGACGTTTTGGCAGATTTCTAATGATTTTCCCATGATGTCAAGCAAAGAGGCTCTGACTTTGAAGGTAGTCCTTGAAATACATCCACAGGTACACTTCCATTTGACACAAATGTTGTCAATTATCCTATCAGAAGCATCTAAAGCCATGACATAATTTCTTGAATTTTCCAGGCTGTTTAAAGGCACAGGCAACATTGTGTATGTACATTTCTGACCCACTGGAATTGTGATGCGGTGAATTATAAGTGAAATAGTCTGTCTGTAAACAATTGTTGGAAAAATGACTTGTGTCATGCACAAAGCAGATGTCCTAACCGACTTGCCAAAACTGTGGAGGGGTAGAAAAACGAGTTTTAATGAATCAAACCTATGTGTATGTAAACTTCCGACTTCAACTGTATGTATTCCAGATGAGGGACTGTTGGAATCTGACTGATTGAATTGAGCACATTTTAGTATGTTTATAACTATTTAAGTGGCTTAGCTGAAGTAATTCATGTATTATGGGTTAGATGGAATGTGTTATGTGCAAATTGTCTGCACCCTGGAGACTTTGTGGTGGGAAAGACTACAGAAGGAAGAGCTGGAAGGATTGGAGAGGATCATACCAGGTTTTGCTGGTTTTGCTGACCACCTCGGTCGTGGTGAAAGTAGCAGAGAGATATACCTGAATCCACGGGTCCCACTGTAGGAGAGTTCCAACCCCAGACGGGGAAGATGCGTTGCACTGTTTTCTTTTCTGTCTGTGTGTCTTTTATTTATTTCTATTTTATTTTATTTTACCTTTATTTAACCAGGCAAGTTAGTTAAGAACAAATTCTTATTTTCAATGACGGCCTGGGAACAGTGTGTTAACTGCCTGTTCAGGGGCAGAACGACAGATTTGTACCTTGTCAGCTCGGGGGATTGAACTCGCAACCTTCCGGTTACTAGTCCAACGCTCTAACCACTAGGCTACTATGACTCTCAGCTTCTCTATTGGTCAGGTGCCAGAAGAACACACTCCACAAACCGATGATGATGAATTGAGAAAGACTCTGCCTGGGCAAGAGAGCCTAGTGATGGAAAAAGGTTGCGGGGAAAACTACACATTAGAGAATTGTCTTGTTATTTGTTCGTGTTTTTTTTTACTGATACAAACCTGTCTTGTGTGACTTAGTCATAATTCTTGGCATACAGATAGGAGCCATTTGGGTGCAACTGCAGCATGTGACATCCTGTTCGCACAATCTGCAGGAACTTAGCTGTGTGGAAACTTGCAGGAAGGAACAGATCCCCTTTTACACTATGTTCCGCCCCTGTTTCCACACATCTGCTATCTGCCACGTAAAAAAAGGGTTGTAGTTCCTCATGAAAGCTGAGAGCCAAACCTCTTCGTTGGACTCCAGCGATTGGTAGCCACTCCATGTTTGCAAATCTTATAATAAAGTTGTTGTTTGAATAATCTATAGTCTCTCTTCTCTTTACGGTTTGAATTTCCATGACAAGGTCTTGAGCCAAAGGGACCGACGCTGGCCCGGAATAGTGGCCCAGAAGTAGATGGTCATCGTAGAAGAAGGTCCCGAGCCTAAGGAACCGATGCAGACGTGGAGTATAGGCCCAGAAGTTAGAAGCAGCAGAGGAGGGCATTGAAGGACACCCCCCCCCCAGCCCAACAACAGCCAAATTTCTTTCTGAATAGAGCCAACTTGGTGGCTAAAGCAACAGTTGGTGAAAGGTCATGTTGGGTCTGTGGGTTTGCTCCTCAAGGGGTAAACAAGGGAGTTTCATGTATGGGGTCACACTGAGAGTGATTCACACCCTAAGTGTGATGTCATTCCTGCCCTTTATCATCTATCCCCAAAAGAGACCAGACGACATGACATTTTAAAGCCCCCAAACTCTGTGATGTTTTTCACGTCCTGGTAATAGTAGTAATCTCCCTACTGTGGGTTTTCTTGTGGCCACCTGGTGTATTATAGGTAAAGGATGTGTGGGAAAAACTGCCTGACAGTCCATAGTCTCCTCTTTTGGAGGGTGGATCATGCAACTGTGTCTAGCCATTGTTTTAGTCACTGTACTGACTCTGTTTCTTGTTATCATGCTAAAATATTGCTGCAATATGTGTTTAAAACTGGTAACGAATCCAGGACCAAATGTAATGTTAAATGTTGCCATGACCCAGAGCCAGAATGCAAGTTGTGAAGGATTAGCTGAGCTACACTTTTCTGCTAAAGACAGTTATGTCTAACCTTTACCCAGCACCCAGTTGGGCTCCAACCCCTGACCCTTCAGCTCTGGGAGAAGAATCCCTTCTTTAAATGATTGTATCTAATCATTAGCATGAACTGGCAAGTTAGAAATGTATATGATTTGCGAGGGGTTGGTAGGTTTTAAACTCAGTCTCACAACCGATGACACAAGGAGGAATTGGTGGACTACGGGATATTATGCTTTTAGAAAGCTTGCTACATTTAAAATGTATTAAAAAATTGTTCAGGGATTTAAAAAAAGGGAGAAGTATAATGGAACATTTTAATTGTATGTGTCCACATAGTATGTGACTAACCTTGTGAAACTGTGTGAAACTGTGTGAAACTGTGTGAAACTGCCTTATTATAACGTCCTGTTATTCACTCTGAACTCAGAAAAAAATTATCTTGGTTTGACTTTGACTCAGATCCTTAAGTAATAATATCCACGACAACATGCATAGTAATAATTTTATAATAAACTGATTAAGGCCGTAGCCAGATGATGCAATAGTCATGTAAACACGTTACTCTAGTTATCTTAAATCGGCATAAGGTCAAAGTGTAAGTAAGCATACGCCGATAAAAACACCTGGTTTTCTCAGCAATCTTTGAATTATTAGGACATGTAAACAACTTAATCGGCGTTCCAGCTGTTTGTTTGATCTGTGCATGTGCCAGCACCAGCCGAGAGCCTCCCTCTTTAGCGTGAGTGAAGTGAGTACGGAACAACTGTGTGTACGCATCTTAGAAGTAGTTTTCGCATACAAATTTTACACGACTGAACTCAGAATCAAACATGTTTCCCAAAGATAACATGTTCGCTGTGGTAGAACGTTTATTTTGACTGGCAAATTTTCTGAATTTATCAGAATGCCATCAGGTAGCCTGATTTCAGAATTGTCCATGTCAACAGGATTATTAGGGAGATCGTTCTTCTTGAAAACCATGTAAATGTTTTAATCTAACTATTATATTGATCTGATTATTGCGTGCTTGTAACCGTGCTCACTGACTATACACTGTCACTAACATCAACAGGTTTAAAGGCACACAAACATATATTGTACATTCATGTAGGTGTTGTAATCTATGCCAGTTTACTATACAGGCCTAGGTAATCGTTTTGATATCAAATCCCTACCAGGAAATAATGTATCCTGGGGTTGGAGGCAGGAGTTGGGGTAGCGTGTGGCGTGTAGTACCCCTGTCCACCCATCTGCAGGCTGAGGAGGGCGAAAACGCAGTTCCCCAACGGGGGGGTTCCCATAGGGAATTCCCAGGAATGCCCTGACATATCCACCACCTGGCACGGGAAGCCGAGTGCCCCGGACTCTGCCACGGTCCGTGGCGACAATGACATCATCGATGAGGTCATCAACCTGAGTCGTTGTGGCCGGGAGAATGTGGAACAGCAGGAGTGACAGGGTGATGTGTGTGTGAGTGGTCACCATGGTAACACATTCAGGTCTGGAGAGGTGAAAACAGATAGAAGGATGTGGAGGTCAACAAAACTACACACAGTCACTACGGAAATACACAGTCACAACGGAAATATACACAGTCACAACAGAAATATACACAGTCACAACGGAAATATACACAGTCACAATGGAAATATACACAGTCACAATGGAAATATACACAGTCACAACAGAAATACACACAGTCACAACGGAAATATAAACAGTCACAACGGAAATATACACAGTCACAACAGAAATATACACAGTCACTACGGAAATACACAGTCACAACGGAAATATACACAGTCACAACAGAAATATACACAGTCACAACGGAAATATACACAGTCACAACGGAAATATACACAGTCACAACAGAAATATACACAGTCACAACAGAAATATACACAGTCACAACGGAAATATACACAGTCACAACGGAAATACACAGTCACAACGGAAATATACACAGTCACAACGGAAATATACACAGTCACAACAGAAATATACACAGTCACAACGGAAATATACACAGTCACAACGGAAATATACACAGTCACAACGGAAATACACAGTCACAACGGAAATATACACAGTCACAACGGAAATATACACAGTCACAACAGAAATATACACAGTCACAAAGGAAATACACAGTCACAACAGAAATATACACAGTCACAAAGGAAATACACACAGTCACAACAGAAATATACACAGTCACAACAGAAATACACACAGTCACAACAGAAATATACACAGTCACAACGGAAATATACACAGTCACAACAGAAATATACACAGTCACAAAGGAAATACACACAGTCACAACAGAAATATACAGTCACAAAGGAAATACACACAGTCACAACAGAAATATACACAGTCACAACAGAAATACACACAGTCACAACAGAAATATACACAGTCACAATGGAAATATACACAGTCACAACAGAAATACACAGTCACAACAGAAATATACACAGTCACAACAGAAATATACACAGTCACAACAGAAATATACACAGTCACAACGGAAATATACACAGTCACAACAGAAATATACACAGTCACAACGGAAATACACACAGTCACACAAACACACAAACACACACTGTCACTCAGTAATAACAGGAGATGATTGATATAGTTGCATATCCATTAGATTGTTGAAGCATTCAAGATGTTCCAAAGATAGTCAACGGCTGCAACAAGCACTGAACAACTAGGGCAGAGGGAGTGGAGAGAGAAGGAGGGAGGGATTAATGACACCATGAAGTCAGCTGATATCAGGATAAGAGTGTGTGAGGGCGTGCACAGTGAGAGGGGGGGACGATCAAACATGTCCCTCTGACTCATTCAACACTAGACAGCCGTGCACACACACCCACCACATGTGCCTCTTCTCTTACCACAGATTACTCAGCTGAAAGGGCGAAACATATTCATGTCTAAAATTAGAGAGGGTGATTGCTTGTTGTGATAGTGGATAAATCCTGGATTAATCAGGTCTACACTGACCAGACAGACTGTTACAGAAGTCTAACATGACCTTAGAGGCTGAATGAATAGAACTGGCAGGCAGGATATCTATACCACATCTACCTCTCCTCATGGACTTTAAATAAAACAACCAAGATGGCTGCTGTATCTGTGGAAATAGCTTACCTGTGCAGTTGAAATACATTATACATACACAAAAGTTTGTGGACACCACTTCAAATTAGTGGATTTGGCTATTTCAGCCACACAAGTTGCTGACATGTGTATAAAATCAAGTTCACAGATATGCAATCTCCGTTGACAAACATTGGCAGTAGAATGGCAGTAGAATGGCCTTTACTGAAAAGCTCAGTGACTTTCAACGTGGCACCGCCATAGGATGCCACCTTTCCAACAAGTCAGTTTGTCAAATTTCTGCCCTGTTAGAGCTTCAACTGTAGGTGCTTTTATTGTGAAGTGGAAACATCTAGGAGCAACAACGGCTCGGCCACGAAGTGGTAGGACACACAAGCTCACAGAACAGGACCGCAGAGTACTGAAGTGCGTAGCGCATGAATTGATCTGTCCTTGGTTGCAACACTCACTACCGAGTTCCAAACTGCCTCTGGAAGCAACTTCAGCACAATATCTCTTCGTCGGGAGCTTCATGAAACGGGTTTCCATGGCCACCCTGGTTGGAGAGGGGCCGCTTCTCCAGTTGTTTTCCCCTCTAGAGAGAGTTATCCGGAACATTATTAAACTCTGGAAGTCGCTTGATTACATGGTAGCAAGAACACCAGCAGCTGCACACAAGCCTGAGATCATCATGTGCAATGCCAAGCGTCGGCTGGAGTGGTGTAAAGCTCTCCGCCATTGGACTCTGGAGCAGTGGAAAGCGTTCTCTGGAGTGATGAATCATGATCCACCATCTGCCAGTCAGACGGAAAAATATGTGTTTGGTGGATGCCAGGAGAACGGTACCTTCCCCAATGCATAGAGACAACTGTAAAGTTTGGTGGATGAGGCATAATGATTGTGGACAGTTTTTCCATGGTCCGGGCTGGGATCTTTAGTTCCAGTGAAGGGAAATGTTAACGCTACAGAATACAATGACATTCTAGACAATTCTGTGCTTCCAACTTCGTATCAACAGTTTGGGGAAGGTCCTTTCCTGTTTCAAGGCACAAAGTGAGGTCCATAGAGAAATTGTTTGTCGAGATCAGTGAGGAAGAACTTGACTGGCCTGCACAGAGCCCTGACCTCAAACTCATCGAACACCTTTACAATGAATTGGACCACTGACTGCGAGCTAGGCCTACACACACACACACACACACACACACACACACACACACACACACACACACACACACACACACACACACACACACACACACACACACACACACACACACACACACACACACACACACACACATACACCCACCTGAAAAAACACACTAGTATTCAACCACTTTCCCTTGTCTAAAGAAAGAGAAAACACTGCTGACGGTGTCTGGTGAAAGAATGGGTTGCAACAACAGCCAATCATAGCTTACGCATGAGACCAAATATCACCATTACCAAGTAGCACACAGAGAAATAGACATATGCAAGCAGACAGGCATGCTCACATAGGCTGCACACACTCACGCACACACATAGCTCTGAGGTTAGAGTGTTGGGACAGTAACCTAAAGGTCACTGGTTTGAATACCGGAGTCGACAAGGAGAAAAATCTGGCGCAGTGCCCTTGAGCAAAGCACTTAACCCTAATTGGCCTGCTGGTACCTCGGTGGGAGTTGGAATATGCAATAAACACTTCCATTACACACATGTGTGTAACCGGCAAATATAAGAAACCCCCAAATTATAATTTTCACTCACGCACACACAAACACACACATACACACACACACACACGCACACAAACAGTCTATGTAACAAGCTATCTAGCTAAATGTCAGACACACCCCAGGGGTATTCTGCCACATTGTTACAGTGAATAATGACATTTGAAGAACCTATCTGTGCTGTGGTTTGAGGAGAAAGATGCAACACAAGATTCTCCCTCGTGCTGCTGTGCCCCACTGACACCTCCACTGGTTGAACGGAGGACAACCTCACAAGAGGTTACAACAACAGGCAGAAAACTGTGGTAAGAATGTTGTTTGGCCAGTCCCTCTTTTAACTATTAAAAATGAACAAGAGGTCCTTGGGGTGTTTGAGAGGGATGGGGATCGGATTTAAAGCAAACAAAAGCTCCCTGACAAGCCATTCATTGTTTCACAATAAAAACACACCGTTTGTTAGTCTCCTTCCCTATAAACTTCACTTTTCTATGCCTCTTATAATAATGCTTCACTTGAAGCATGTTAAACACAATCGGCGATATTAAAAGCATCTGTGTGCTGCATGCATACATCTTATTCATAAGAAGCACCTTCTCATCTGGCAAGTTGGCAAAACATTCATTCCTATGCAGCAAGGTTCTGTAGCAGAACAGAGGACTTGTGGATTGAAAGGGACACTTGGCCAATTGAACAATACAAGAGACACACACTTAGCATAGGTTACTTAAAAACAACACAATGAAGGCTACACGGCACAAACCAACACTCACCCTCTCTGATTTCTTCTCTCTTCAGTGATCCTGCTGAGAGATATTTCAGGCGATAGTGGTGTATATCGTGGCCAATGGTTTTCCAATGTAAAACAGTAACGTCTGAAAAGTGAAAATGGTCCGTCTTTTGTTTTTGCTGTGGTTTTTCAAAAACGAAAAATGACTGGATTTTTGTTATCTTGTTTTTTTCTTCAGGAAAAAGAATAAACAATTGACTTTATAAAAATATTTTAAAATAAAGAAATTGTTTGTTTTTGTTATTATTATTTTTTTTGCATATTAAAAGCAATTAAAATATATTTTTATTGTCACAAGTCGATGGGGTTAAATGTGACATGTCTTTCATTGGCCAAATGCACAGCAAACTTATTTTTGTTCATCTACTATTTATTAATTAATCTGTTATTAATTCACCTACTGCTATATTAATGGTATGCTTGCTACGAGCTATCAACGTTAGTAAGAGTTTGTTTGTGTGCGTGTGTGCGTTTGCGTGTGTGCGTGTGTGTGTGTGTTTGTGTGCATGTGCGTGTGTGCGTGTGCGTGTGTGTGTGTGTGTGTGTGTGTGTGTGTGTGTGTGTGTGTGTGTGTGTGTGTGTGTGTGTGTGTGTGTGTGTGTGTGTGTGTGTGTGTGTGTGTGTGTGTGTGTGTGTGTGTGTGTGTGTGTGTAGGGGATGCCAAGATGCAATGGTGTGTATGAAGACTCTCTGGAAGAACGTCCCGGAAAACATGACCTTCCTCTCCTTGTTGTGTGTTGTGTGTCAGTTGTTTTAGTCTACTCATAAAAGTCTGTTTGTCTTTTTGCGAGAAATATCTGTGTTTCTACAAGGTTTGTGTGTTCTTGGTTATGTTTGAACGTGTATTGACCATATTTTAGGTGTGTATGTGGTCAGAAGGAGCTGGAGTGCAGACAGAAAATGGTGAGAGTGGAAGTTTTTTGGGGGTGAAGAGGACGGTGGGCATTGGTTTTTTTCATCTTCACTTCTTTTGCGGAGGAAAGACATTTGCGTACCGGGGAGAAAATGCAATTACAAAACCAAAAAATGACGTGCAAAAATATCCACATGACTTCAGTTTGACCTGTTGTAAGGAAATAGTAAGCTGTGAAAACAACCCAATATGTTTATGATAAGATTTCAGTTCAGATTGTTTTATGAGGATGAAATACTATCAGCTTCAAATCAAATTGTATTTCTCACAAGCTTTGTGAAGAACGGGTGAAAGGTTTACTTACATGCCCTTCCCAACAATGCAGATAAAAAATGAGATAATTAGCAGAAAGAATTATAAAATAAAATAAATAGACAAAAAAATAACACAAGTAATACTTGGAAAAATAATAGCACAAGGAATAATAGCACAAGGAATAATAGCACAAGGAATAATAGCACAATGATTAATAGCACAAGGAATAATAGCACAAGGAATAATAGCACAAGGAATAATAGCACAATGATTAATAGCACAAGGAATAATAGCACAAGGAATATTAGCACAAGGAATAATAGCACAAGGAATAATAGCACAAGGAATAATAGCACAAGGAATAATAGCACAATGATTAATAGCACAAGGAATAATAGCACAAGGAATATTAGCACAAGGAATAATAGCACAAGGAATAATAGCACAAGGAATAATAGCACAATGAATAATAGCACAATGATTAAAGATGGCTATACACACTGAGTATACAAATCATTAAGGACACCTCCTCTTTCTATGATATAGACTGATCAGGTGACTCCAAGTGAAATCTATGACCCCCCCCCCCCGTGGGAATGTTGAGCTAATAAAGGCTAATGAGATTAGCATGAGTTTGTAAGTAAAAATACAATTTCTCAGGACATAGACATATCTGATATGGGCAGGAAGCATACATTCATATTAATCTAACTACACTGTCCAATTTACAGTAGCTATTACAGTGAAATAATACCATGCTATTGTTTGAGATGAGTGCACAGTTATGAACTTGAAAGTGTATTAATAAACTAATTCTGCACATTTGGGCATTCTTGATACAACATCTTGAGCAGAAATCTAAATGTTAACTCTAAAACTTTGCACATACACTGCTGTCATCTGGTGACCGAAATCTAAATTGTGCCTATCCTGGAATAGACATTATCTTCTCTGGGATATGTGGGACGGTAGTGTCCCACCTCGCCAACAGCTAGTGAAATTGCAGGACGCCAAATTCAAAATCACAGAAATCCCATATTTAAAATTCCTCAAACATACAAGTGTTTTACACCATTTTAAAGATAAAATACTTGTAAATCCAGCCACAGTGTCCAATTTCAAATAGGCTTTACGGCGAAAGCACAGCAAAGATTATGTTAGGTCAGCACCTAGTCACAGAAAACCATACAGCCATTTTCCAGCCAATGAGAGGGCTTACAAAAATCAGAAATAGCGATTAAATTAATTGCTAACCTTTGATGATCTTCATCAGATGGCGCTCAAAGGACTTCAAGTTACACAATAAATGTGTGTTTTGTTCGATAAAGTTAATCTTTATGTCCAAAAACCTCATTTGAAATTGGTGTGTTATGTTCAGAAATGCATTGCCTCAAACAAACATCCGGTGAAAGTGCAGAGAGCCACATCAAATTACAGAAATACTCAAAATAAACAAAGATAAAAGATACAAGTGTTATACATGGAAATATAGATAAACTTCTCCTTAATGCAACCGCTGTGTCAGATTTCAAAATGGCTTTATGGCGAAAGCACAACTTGCAGTTATGTTAGGTCAGCGCTAGTCACTCAAAAACATCCGGCCATTTTCCAAAAAAGGAGAAGTGTCAGAAAAGTCAGAAATAGCGTTATAAATATTCACTTACCGTTGATTATCTTGATCAGAATACACTCCCAGGAATCCCAGTTCCACAATAAATGTTTGTTTTGTTCGATAAAGTCCATAATTTATGTCCAAATACCTCCTTTTTGTTCGCGCGTTTAGCCCAGTAATACGCGATCACTTGTTCAGGCGAAATGTCAAAAAAGTTATATTACAGTTCGTAGAAACATGTCAAAGATGTATAGAATGAATCTTTGGTTATGTTTTTAACATAAATCTTCAATAATGTTCCAACCGGAGAATTCCTTTGTCTTAAGAAATACAATGGAACGCAGCTAACTCTCACGGGCGCGCGCGTGATCAGCTCATGGCCTTCTGCCAGACACCTGGTTGAAACAGCTCTGTTTCTCTCCCCCTTCACAGTAGAAGCCTCAAACAAGGTTCTAAAGACTGTTGACATCTAGTGGAAGCCTTAGGAAGTGCAATATGACTCAGTATATTCGATAGGCAATGACTTGAACAAAAACAAGATGTTCTGGTGGATTTTTTTGGCAGGTTTTTGACAGCCATATGAGTTCTGTTATACTCACAGACATCATCCAAACCGTTTTAGAAACTTCAGAGAGTTTTCCATCCAAATCTACTATTATATGCATATTACAGCTTTTGGGCCTGAGGTGCAGGCAGTTTACCCTGGGCACCGTTTTATGCAAGCTACTCAATACTGCCCCTCAGTCCCAAAGAAGGTTTAGTTCTTGTGGACATTATAGGTTTTTCTATTTGCTATGTAAGGCCTGTAGGCCTCATTGGCCTCACACCTGAGTTCTCACAACTCGTTTTTGAGTTTTAAAAAGCATAATGTATGGATTATATTGACTATAGCAAATACTCAGATGAAACATATTGTGCTATTTATCACAGACTACTTTGTGTCAAAGTTTAACGAGGACTCTCTCCTCCTCACCAGTGTCATTATCAAAGATATGATCAAGAGCCTCACATACAGTATATCGTTTTATCATTGAGCTGCCACAGAATGAATTTTGAGCAAGGCCTCAAAAAAATTGTATATACTAGAGATGCAAGAAAAGTTCTATATATTTTTTAAACAATGTTGTGATTGTTTGTGGTTCCCATGGGAAGCCAAGAAGGGGAGTGAGGTGTGTGTGTGTGTGTGTGTGTGTGTGTGTGTGTGTGTGTGTGTGTGTGTGTGTGTGTGTGTGTGTGTGTGTGTGTGTGTGTGTGTGTGTGTGTGTGTGTGTGTGTGTGTGTGTGTGTGTGTGTGTGTGTGTGTGTGTGTGTGTGTGTGTGTGTGTGTGCTCAAACACAAATGCGTGTTGGGGTCTGGGAGAGGAAGTGTGTCCATCTGATGAATGCATGTGCCTGAACTCAATTTTATACACTAATTGTAGTCTCGCCTATTAATTTCTAATGACCGGTCATTTTTGACTGGGAAAACCACAGTTGTACGAACTTTCAATGAAACACCCACAATTTAATGGAAATCATCCAAATGTATTTATTGTGTTCAGATGCCCTGTGTGGACAAAGTCATGGAACCTTATGACTATCAGATTTGTGTGTGTGTTAACTACATTTTCAGAGAGAAAACTTGTCAATTGGTCCAATTCGACCAGAACACAGCGGGAGGGTTACTTTCACATTTCCACAAACTTCAAAGGTTTTCCTTTCAAATGGTAACAAGAATATGCATATCCTGAGCTCCAGGCAGTTAGATTTGAGTATGCCATTTTAGAAAATAGTCCGATCCTCTTGCAGTATGCGGATGGATGTATCGTTTTATCAGAAGTACCAGTGACGTCCGAAGTTTCATTTGATCACATGCTTTTTCAAACCAAGTTTTGCAAAATGTGAGATCACACTCATTTCGCCATGGGCCCAGTGCTCTCTTTGATTCCAAACTGCTTTCAAACACTGACCTCTACTGGACACCATACTTATAAATATAGCTAGGATTTTGAACATGTATTTTCAGCTGAGCAGTAGTTTAGCAGGTAGAGTAGGGAACAATGGGACAATCAGGGACACGATGGTACGAGGTTGACTCCAGCTGAAGGAACACTATTTACAATGTTTTTATTCATGTAAAACTTTTATTTTTTGTTGTATAATATATTGTTTTAATTTAGTATAGTACAAGCTTCTCTCTTAAGTGTCCTAAACAACGACATAGATTCAGTTTTGGAAAAATAGTAAACCCGAAGGCAAAAAAGGGCATCATGATGTATGATGATGCCAACCTAGAATGCCACAGAGTTTGGATGAAAACAGTGGAGAATGTTTTATTCTTTCTGATAATCACACGCTGCAATTTATCGGTGAACTCCAGACGTCACTAATGTGCATTGTGAACCCGATAATGAAGCACTGAGTAATTAACCGTTTTTCGACACAATTTGGTGTAAACTTTCCCGTCACTATTTAATAGCCATAGGTTGTATTATTATGTTTCTTAACCAGTTGAATCCAGTGAGTTATACCTCTAGAACAGATAGGGGTCCCCAAGGAGAGTGTTGAGAATAACTGATTGATTTTGTTAACCAGTCTCAATAGAACCGTCACCCTTCCAAAGAACCCTTGAGGAATAGCAATACAAACGGTAGCATACTGGGCTGCCATTGTTCACCCATGAGTTTACCAGTGAAATTACCAGAGTTAGAGGTTCCAAGTCCATTCTAAACATTATATTTCTATGGTAAACTGGTTAGGGTGTCTCCTACCTCCCTTTCCTCTCCTCTCTCTCCTTGCTGTCTTCCCCTTTCTATCCACATTAATATGTCAGTAGTGGTGATTCATCACGCTGTGATGTGTCTTCCTGTCCCCAGCTCACTCCGGCCCCTTTACAGCTGATTGACATGTCAGTAGTGGTGATTCATCACGCTGTGATGTGTCTTCCTGTCCCCAGCTCACTCCGGCCCCTTTACAGCTGATTGACATGTCAGTAGTGGTGATTCATCACGCTGTGATGTGTCTTCCTGTCCCCAGCTCACTCCGGCCCCTTTACAGCTGATTGCAAGATGATGCGTGAAATGACTGCATTTCAAACTGCCTCATTTCACACTCATCTCTTTTAATGCCTTTATTTATTCATATTTACTGTGTATATTTATTCCCCCCCCTGAAAGGAGATGACAGGCTATAACTTGGTCAGTCATAGCGTTTGGTGTGCATTGATGATACACAGCTTTATGGGTGATGTGATGCAAGCATTTGAAAGGGCTTGGGGAGAATTAAGGGATTCCATTACCAGTTGGATGGATGAATGAGTGTGTGTGTATGTGTGTATGTGTGTGTGCGTGTGTGTGTATGTGTGTCAGCACTGTGGATAATAAGTGTACAGACCCGTTATGTTGTTCTGAGGCAGGAGACAGACTTGTCTGACATGACACAGTCTGTCATTGAAACAAAGTGATCTCTCTCTTTGTCTTACTCTCTCTCTCTCTCTCACACATTTACACTTAAAATAAATGAGAAGACTAGTAATACAGGCAGGAAGTAGTAAGGGAGGGATGGAGGAAGTTGGGAAGTAAGGTAGGCTGTTTAGAGCAGTTTAAGAAACTGTCATGTTTTGTCATATATTGTCATGTCTTGTCCTTGTGCTTCCCCTTCTGTTCGTTTCCCCCTGCTGGTCTTATTAGGTTCTTTCCCTCTTTCTATCCCTCTCTCTCCCCCTCCCTCTCTCCCTCTCTCTCTCTCTATCGTTCCGTTCCTGCTCCCAGCTGTTCCTTATTCTCCTAACTACCTCATTTACTCTTTCACACCTGTCCCCTATTTTGCCCTCTGATTAGAGTCCCTATTTCTCCCTCTGTTTTCCGCTTCTGTCCTTGTCGGATCCTTGCTTGATGTTCGCTGTTCTGTGTCCTTGTTCCGCTCTGTCGTGTTTTACCTTCTTCAGATGCTGCGTGTGAGCAGGTGTCAATGTCAGCTACGGCCGGTGCCTTCCCGAAACGACCTGCAGTCTGTGGTCGCGTCTCCAGTCATTCCTCTCTACTGACGAGTGGATTTCAGTTTTCCTGTGTTTGCATTTGCCTTGATAATATCCAGGATTATCGCTTTTGTCTAAGACTGGAATAATGACTCTGTTTTTGTTAAGTCGCTTTTGGGTCCTCATTCACCTGCATAACAGAAACGTACAATATGTTACGGATTTGCAAATTGTGATATATATTACACATTTTCTAAACTATGATATGTTACGAATTCTAGCTAGGTGTCTAAAGTTAGCTGGCTAACGTTAGCTAGGCTAGGGGTTGGGGTGAAAAGTTAAGGTTAGGTTTAGGATTAAGTTGTCCTTGATGAGATTCGAACTAGCAACACCCCCGACCAACCACTCTACTTTAGTTTTTGCTTTAAGTAATCTGTTTCATGCAACCATACCAAACATAACACATAACACGAATTTGAGGGTCCAGGACATACATTTACTATGTTATGTCTAGTCTATGAGACCAGGCTGGCGAATGTGCACACCCATTTGCCACAGCAGACACTGACAGTAATCAATTACAGTTGCTACTTTGGGTCTCTCTACCATGGAACACTCTCTACTCTGGAACACTCTCTACCCTGGAACACTCTCTACTCTGGAACACTCTCTACCCTGGAACACTCTCTACTCTGGAACACTCTCTATCCTGGAACACTCTCTACCCTGGAACACTCTCTACCCTGGAACACTCTCTACCCTGGAACACTCTCTACTCTGGAACACTCTACTCTGGAACACTCTCTACTCTGGAACACTCTCTACTCTGGAATGCTCACTACTCTCTACTCTGGAACACTCTCTACTCTGGAACACTGTCTGCTCTGGAACACTCTCTACTCTCTACTCTGGAATACTCTCTACTCTGGAACACTCTCTACGCTGGAACACTCTCTACTCTGGAAGAATATCTACTCTGGAACACTCTCTACTCTGGAACACTCTCTACTCTGGAACACTCTCTACCCTGGAACACTCTCTACCCTGGAACACTCTACTCTGGAACACTCTCTACTCTGGAATGCTCACTACTCTCTACTCTGAAACACACTCTACACTGAAACACTCTCTACTCTGGAACACTCTCTACTCTGAAACACTCTCTACTCTGAAACACTCTCTACTCTGGAACACTCCCTGCTCTGGAACTCTCTTTACTTTGGAATGCTCTCTCTTTACTCTGGAACACTCTCTACTCTGGAACATTCTCTTCTCTGGAACACTCTATACACTGGAACACTCTCTGCTCTGGAACACTCTCTACTCTGGAACAATCTCTTCTCTGGAACACTCTATACACTGGAACACTCTCTGCTCTGGAACACTCTCTGCTCTGGAACACTCTTTACTCTGGAACACTCTCTACTCTGGAACACTCTCTACTCTGGAACACTCCCTGCTCTGGAACACTCTCTACTCTGGAATGCTCTCTCTCTTTACTCTGGAACACTCTACTCTGGAACACTCTACTCCTGAATGCTCTCTACTCTTTACTCTGGAATGCTCTCTACTCTTGAACACTATCTATGCTCTACTTGGAAACATTCTCTACTCTGGAACACACTTTACTTTCTACTCTGGAACACTCTCTACACTGGAACACTCTCTGCTCTGGAACAATCTCTACTCCTGAATGTTCTCTACTCTTTACTCTGGAATGCTCTCTACTCTTGAACACTATATATTCTCTACTTGGAAACATTCTCTACTCTGGAACACACTCTCTACTCTGGAACACTCTCTGCTCTGGAACACTCTCTACTCTGGAACACTCTCAACTCTGGAACACTCTCTGCTCTGTAACACTCTCTGTCTGGTACACTCTCTACTCTGGATCACTCTCTACTCTGGAACACTCTCTCCATTGGAACACTCTCTGCTCTGGAACACTCTCTACTCTGGAATGCTCTCTAATCTTTACTCTGGAATGCTCTCTACTCTGGAACACTGTCCACTCTGGAACACTTTCTACATTCACGGTCTCTACTCTGGAACACTCTCTACTCTGGAACACTCTCTACTCTGGAACACTTTCTACTCTGGAACACTCTCTATTCTGGAACACTCTCTAATCTGGAACATGTATAATACATCTAGTGTTACGAAAAACTACTCAGCAACTCTAAATATAGACTCTGACCTGTCCAACAATCCTCTCTGATGGCTATCTCTCTCTCTCACACGCACACGGTCTTGTAACTAGCACAATTTAGTCTCATTAAAAATCCTATTTTCCCTAACTACTGAAGGTGACTCCCCTTCTTGTTCGGGTGGCGCTCGGCGGTCGTCGTCGCCGGTCTACTAGCTATCGCCGATCCGTTGTTCTGTGTTTGTTTAGTTTTGTCTAATTGGTAGCACCTGTTTCTAGTTTGGTTGTTAGGATAGGGTTATATATAGTCTGTTCAGCCCGCTTCTGTTTCGTGCGGGCTTGTTCTCCTGTTTCCTTGTTTGAGTGTATTTTTGTTGGCATTTGGGTTTCACGCTGTCCGTTTATATTTCTGTTCATTTCGTGTTTCCACTTTTGTTCATGTTATGTTTCCAGGACATTAAAGCGTGTTGTTTTTCCCACATCCTTTGCTCTCTGCGCCTGACTCCACACCTCTTCACTCATTTACCCGTAACACTAACCCCTAACCCTATACCAAACCCTAACCCGTACTCTATACATAACCCTAATCTTAACCCTACCTTTAACCCAAAAACCTAACCCTAAAAGTAGCTCCTCACCCTAACACTAATTCCAACCTTAACCCTACCCCCCCTAGAAATAGCACTTGATCTTGTGGGGTCTAACAAAATATACCCATCTGGTCCCCACAACTATAGTTAAACACACACACACACGCACGCACGCACGCACGCACGCACGCACACACGCACACACGCACACACGCACACACACACACACACACACACACACACACACACACACACACACACACACACACACACACACACACACACACACACACACACACACACACACACGCACACACACTCTTGACTACCCTATTCTGTTGCTGTCTCTCTTGACTACCCTATTCTGTTGCTGTCTCTCTTGACTACCCTATTCTGTTGCTGTCTCTCTTGACTACCCTCTTCTGTTGCTGCCTCTCTTGTCTGCCCTCTTCTGTTGCTGTCTCTATTCTCTACCCTCTTCTGTTGCTGTCCTCCATCCTCGCTCATCCTGTCCTGGTTGTAAAAAGTGTAAAAGTAAACAATTGTTTTAATTATAATTTCAGAGGCTTTTTCACATCACATGCAAATTCTGTGTAAACAATGTTTTACTTTTTCGCTGTATGTATTTCCCTTCTTATAAATTGTGCAAATAAAACTCACTAGAATCTATAGAGCAGCTTGAAGTTATACAGTTGACTGTGTGTTCAATCCACCTCTGTTCTCTCTCCATCTGCCCTCTGTGTCTTGTCTGGTGTCTCTCTCCATCAACTCCTCTTATGTTGCTGTCTCTGTGTCTTGTCTGGTGTGTATCTTTAGTTTTGCAATCCAAAACCGTCAAGGGGATACTGGGGAACGTGTGTCTGGGTCACCTAAATCATCCTCTTCCGTACCATTTTCCCTTGGCTGCTGCTGTTCTAAATGCTCCACTGGCCTGCTGTTCTAAATGCTCCACTGGCCTGCTGTTCTAAATGCTCCACTGGCCTGCTGTTCTAAATGCTCCCCTGGCCTGCTGTTCTAAATGCTCCACTGGCCTGCTGTTCTAAATGCTCCACTGGCCTGCTGTTCTAAATGCTCCCCTGGCCTGCTGTTCTAAATGCTCCACTGGCCTGCTGTTCTAAATGCTCCACTGGCCTGCTGTTCTAAATGCTCCACTGGCCTGCTGTTCTAAATGCTCCCCTGGCCTGCTGTTCTAAATGCTCCACTGGCCTGCTGTTCTAAATGCTCCACTGACCTGCTGTTCTAAATGCTCCACTGGCCTGCTGTTCTAAATGCTCCACTGGCCTGCTGTTCTAAATGCTCCACTGGCCTGCTGTTCTAAATGCTCCCATGGCCTGCTGTTCTAAATGCTCCACTGGCCTGCTGTTCTAAATGCTCCACTGGCCTGCTGTTCTAAATGCTCCCCTGGCCTGCTGTTCTAAATGCTCCACTGGCCTGCTGTTCTAAATGCTCCACTGGCCTGCTGTTCTAAATGCTCCACTGGCCTGCTGTTCTAAATGCTCCACTGGCCTGCTGTTCTAAATGCTCCACTGGCCTGCTGTTCTCATCTGTCCTCCTCTTTGGCTAATCTGAAAGGTAAAGGTGCAACATGTCTTTAGTCAGTTTTAAGGGGCGACTGCACTGCACCTGATTTGACAGGAGAATAAATTATAAGTATATTTTTAGGGGCAGTTGCTCTTTACTGTTACTGTATACTGACACGACCAGGGCAAATAACTTGTAAAGACAAATTCAAGTATCCTCATAACAGCACAAAACAACTCCAAACATGACAGATAAGAAGCTACATAAGCCCTAGGCTATATGAATATAAAGAGACATGAGCTAAAATGTTACCTGTAGAATTAAATAAGCTATAGGACCTCTATGATTCACTTAATTTAGTCAGAATTAAAACTTCTTGTGACTAGGGGGCGATATTTTAATTTTTGGATGAAAAACGTTCCCGTTTTAAACAAGATATTTTGTCACCAAAATGTGCTCGACTATGCATGTACTTGACAGCTTTGAATAGAAAACACTCTGACGTTTCCAAAACTGCAAAGATATTGTCTGTGAGTGCAACAGAACTGATGTTACAGGCGAAACCCAGATTAACATCCAATCAGGAAGTGCCGCATTTTTTGAAACCGCCTCATGCCAATGACTCCTTATATGGCTGTGAATGAGCTACGAATGAGCTTACGTTTTTTTCTACGTATTCCGCAAGCTGTCTACAGAATTGTAACGTCTTTTTACGCATTTATGTTGAAGAATAGCCGTAAGGGACCATATATAGCATGTGGTCACATGGTGTCTCCCGCAGAAAATCTTGTGTAAAATACTGAGGTAGCCATTTTTCCAATCGCTTCTTATGAGAAACCATATTATAGAAACCAATTGCCTCGACGGATATATTATCTAATATATATGTTAAAAACACCTTGAGGATTGATCCTAAACAACGTTTGCCGTGTTTCTGTCGATATTATGGAGCTAATTTGGAAAAAAGTTTGCCGTTGTAGTGATAGCATTTTCCAGTCAATTTCTCAGCCAAGCATGATGAACAAACAGGAGCTATTTCGCCTACAAAAATAATGTTTTTGGAAAATAGGAACATTTGCGATCTAACTGGGAGTCTCCTGAGTGAAAACATCTGAAGTTCTTCAAAGGTAAATTATTTAATTTGATTGCTTTTCTTATTTTCGTGAAAATGTTGCCTGCTGCCAGCAGAGCCTAGCATAGCATTATGCCATGATAAACTTACACAAATACTTGTCTAACGTTGGCTGTAAAGCATATTTTGAAAATCTGAGATGACAGTGTGATTAACAAAAGGCTAAGCTTGTGTTTCAATATATTTCATTTGCGATTTTCATGGATAGGAAGATTTTGTAGGAAGATTTATGTCCGCTGCGTTATGCTAATTCGTTTGAGGCTATGATTACGCTCCCGGATCCGGGATGCGTAGATCAGAGTTAAACAAGCTAATGTTAGATTTTTAGATTACAGAACATTTTGGTATACATAACTTAAGGGCCTATGTATTTTAAATGTCTTCTTCACCAACAATCTATCGACAAAGCTGGCCATCTTTCCCCCTTCCCTTCTAAATGTAATTTCAAGTCTGTTTATTTGTCATATACACAATGTACAATGAAATGCTTACTTCAGGTTGTCCTCTCGACGATGTAACAACAAGATAAAAAGTATGTTGCTAAGTGAATAAAAAGACTAATACAAATAAAAGATCAATGAAATATATTTAAAAATAGTAGTAAAAGTAGTTACACAGCCATTTGATAATAATAGACATGAGACAAGCAAATTCACCTGTACAATGGAATAGGTTATGATTCATTCCATTTTGTCCATTCCAGCACATCAGTATTACACATTTTATATAAAGTTAAATATAATGTTGGAAAAAAATGTTCAGCTTCAGTCCACAGGGGGGCACTGTGTCACTGTCATAAAATACAGTGTTTGCTTCGGTTAGAAAAATGTTCTCTCATCTCTTCAATCTCAGCTAACCAGCCAAGCTAGTCGCTACCAAAGTGTCTAGCCAGCCAAGCAAGTAGCTACCAAAGTGGCTAGCCAGCCAAGCTAGTAGCTACCAAAGTGGCTAGCCAGCCAAGCTAGTAGCTACCAAAGTGGCTAGCCAGCTAAGCCAGTAGCTACCAAAGTGGCTAGCCAGCAAAGCTAATTACATAAACAAAACCCATCAAATACACTTGCTGGACATAAACACTTTTCTTAATATGATGACTTATATCAATATTCTTAGATTGCCAATTCACTAAATATACCACCCGTAAGGGCTTGACATCTACCTTGGATAACATTGGTTTTAGGCCATTTATGCCTGTTATACTATCTGGATAGCAACATTATTACGATTCACATATAGCTAACTGATAGTAAAACGGTTGGTTTGTGTAAATCTTGTTTCATCTCTTTTGGCTTTGTCCTGGATAGTAGAAGGAAGGTTCAGTGAATGGGTGTGTCCATAGTAAGTCAATAGGGCTGACTGGATAGTAGAAGGAAGGTTCAGTGAATGGGTATGTCCATAGTAAGTCAATAGGGCTGACTGGATAGTAGAAGGAAGGTTCAGTGAATGGGTATGTCCATAGTAAGTCAATAGGGCTGACTGGATAGTAGAAGGAAGGTTCAGTGAATGGGTATGTCCATAGTAAGTCAATAGGGCTGACTGGATAGTAGAAGGAAGGTTCAGTGAATGGGTATGTCCATAGTAAGTCAATAGGGCTGACTGGATAGTAGAAGGAAGGTTCAGTGAATGGGTGTGTCAATAGTAAGTCAATAGGGCTGACTGGATAGTAGAAGGAAGGTTCAGTGAATGGGTATGTCCATAGTAAGTCAATAGGGCTGACTGGATAGTAGAAGGAAGGTTCAGTGAATGGGTATGTCCATAGTAAGTCAATAGGGCTGACTGGATAGTAGAAGGAAGGTTCAGTGAATGGGTATGTCCATAGTAAGTCAATAGGGCTGACTGGATAGCTTGAAGGAAGGTTCAGTGAATGGGTATGTCCATAGTAAGTCAATAGGGCTGACTGGATAGTAGAAGGAAGGTTCAGTGAATGGGTGTGTCCATAGTAAGTCAATAGGGCTGACTGGATAGTAGAAGGAAGGTTCAGTGAATGGGTATGTCCATAGTAAGTCAATAGGGCTGACTGGATAGTAGAAGGAAGGTTCAGTGAATGGGTATGTCCATAGTAAGTCAATAGGGCTGACTGGATAGTAGAAGGAAGGTTCAGTGAATGGGTGTGTCCATAGTAAGTCAATAGGGCTGACTGGATAGCTTGAAGGAAGGTTCAGTGAATGGGTGTGTCCATAGTAAGTCAATAGGGCTGACTGGATAGTAGAAGGAAGGTTCAGTGAATGGGTATGTCCATAGTAAGTCAATAGGGCTGACTGGATAGTAGAAGGAATGTTCAGTGAATGGGTATGTCCATAGTAAGTCAATAGGGCTGACTGGATAGTAGAAGGAATGTTCAGTGAATGGGTATGTCCATAGTAAGTCAATAGGGCTGACTGGATAGTAGAAGGAAGGTTCAGTGAATGGGTATGTCCATAGTAAGTCAATAGGGCTGACTGGATAGTAGAAGGAAGGTTCAGTGAATGGGTATGTACATAGTAAGTCAATAGGGCTGACTGGATAGTAGAAGGAAGGTTCAGTGAATGGGTATGTCCATAGTAAGTCAATAGGGCTGACTGGATAGTAGAAGGAAGGTTCAGTGAATGGGTATGTCCATAGTAAGTCAATAGGGCTGACTGGATAGTAGAAGGAAGGTTCAGTGAATGGGTATGTCCATAGTAAGTCAATAGGGCTGACTGGATAGTAGAAGGAAGGTTCAGTGAATGGGTATGTCCATAGTAAGTCAATAGGGCTGACTGGATAGTAGAAGGAAGGTTCAGTGAATGGGTATGTCCATAGTAAGTCAATAGGGCTGACTGGATAGCTTGAAGGAAGGTTCAGTGAATGGGTATGTCCATAGTAAGTCAATAGGGCTGACTGGATAGTAGAAGGAAGGTTCAGTGAGTGGGTGTGTCCATAGTAAGTCAATAGGGCTGACTGGATAGTAGAAGGAAGGTTCAGTGAATGGGTATGTCCATAGTAAGTCAATAGGGCTGACTGGATAGTAGAAGGAAGGTTCAGTGAATGGGTATGTCCATAGTAAGTCAATAGGGCTGACTGGATAGCTTGAAGGAAGGTTCAGTGAATGGGTATGTCCATAGTAAGTCAATAGGGCTGACTGGATAGTAGAAGGAAGGTTCAGTGAGTGGGTGTGTCCATAGTAAGTCAATAGGGCTGACTGGATAGTAGAAGGAAGGTTCAGTGAATGGGTATGTCCATAGTAAGTCAATAGGGCTGACTGGATAGTAGAAGGAAGGTTCAGTGAATGGGTATGTCCATAGTAAGTCAATAGGGCTGACTGGATAGTAGAAGGAAGGTTCAGTGAGTGGGTGTGTCCATAGTAAGTCAATAGGGCTGACTGGATAGTAGAAGGAAGGTTCAGTGAATGGGTGTGTCCATAGTAAGTCAATAGGGCTGACTGGATAGTAGAAGGAAGGTTCAGTGAATGGGTATGTCCATAGTAAGTCAATAGGGCTGACTGGATAGTAGAAGGAAGGTTCAGTGAATGGGTATGTCCATAGTAAGTCAATAGGGCTGACTGGATAGTAGAAGGAAGGTTCAGTGAATGGGTATGTCCATAGTAAGTCAATAGGGCTGACTGGATAGCTTGAAGGAAGGTTCAGTGAATGGGTGTGTCCATAGTAAGTCAATAGGGCTGACTGGATAGCTTGAAGGAAGGTTCAGTGAATGGGTATGTCCATAGTAAGTCAATAGGGCTGACTGGATAGTAGAAGGAAGGTTCAGTGAATGGGTGTGTCCATAGTAAGTCAATAGGGCTGACTGGATAGCTTGCTAGCCATGAAGTGTTGTTAGGTAGCTACTCATGAAGAATTGACATCTACTGTACTTTGCATAACATTCATTTTAGGTCATTTTTGCCTGTTTAAGTAGATGCTGTCTAGCTCGATTACAACAATTCACATATATCTAGCTGATAATTATGCAGTAAAACGGTTGCTTTGTGTATATCTTGTTTGGCCCATTGTCGTCATTGTCCTGGCTGGAAGAAGGTTCAGTGAATGGGGAGGTACCGTGTGAGGAAACACAGTAAATTGTCCCGGCTGGAAGAAGGTTCAGTGAATGGGGAGGTGCCGTGTGAGGAAACACAGTAAGGGTGGTGTGAGTGCTTTTCAAATGTAACGTTTAATGTGTTCTCCACACTCTTGTCCTCACAAGAATGGACTCAAGAGAACTTCCTTGGAGAATGCAGTTGGAGCATGAGAGTGTGGAGCACAGTAGTATGCATATTGAGAAACACCTACTGTCATCTTGCCGGTGCTGTAGGGGCGGGGAGGGGTCAAGGTACGTGATCGGGCCACTGCGTTTTGTCATATCGACCAATCACCGCATCACTCCCGGGGTTTATTGCAGTGCCTGCTACTGCCTAGCGCACTGTATTGTGTTGTATATATTTTTCCTGATTTTATAAATACTGCATAACCCAAGTTATATCTGGTAAGGAAACTCATATCAGACAGAACCCCCCCCCCCCACACACACACATAAAAAATGAGACAATTCCGGGGCTTCCAGGGTGGAAGCCCCGGAAGCCCAGACCTAATAACGCCCCTGATTTAATGGCTTGTAGTGCTCAAAGGGGGGTCCAAATAGAGGGAGGGGGAGAAGGAGGGAGAGTGTAAACAGTGTTTTTCAGAAGGGAGTTATCTTCAACCTTACCATGTGCCATAGGGATTAGCCAGTAAAAGGGAGAATTGACAGGCATTTGATTTTGGGCCTTTGAGAGAATGTATCTTTCATTCTAAGATCATTAAACCAGGTCTGAGACTGCAGCAAACATCACATCAGACTGAGTTTCACAGACATCCATTTAATGTCAATCTCAGTTTAGAATATTTATACATAAAAGGCAAACATTTTATTCATCTAGCGTCCCCTTGTGTGTTACAGGGTACGACGTGCTATTACATCCATTACATGACCAAAAGTATGTGGACTGCTATGCTTATTCCAAAGTCACGGGTAATAATATATAGTTGGTCCCCCCTTTGCTGCTATAACAGCCTCCATTCTTCTGGGAAGGCTTTCCATTAGATGTTGGAACATTGCTGCAGGGACTTCCTTTCCGCCACAAGATCATTAGTGAGGTTGGGCACTGATGTTGGACAATCGCTTTGTGCACTTGGGCATTGTCATGCTGAAACAGGAAATGGCCTTCCCCAAACCGTTGACACAAAGTTGGAAGCACAAAATCATCTAGAATGTCATTGTATGCTGTAGGGTTAAGATTTCCCTTCACAAGAATAAAAGGACCTAACCGGAACCATGAAACAGTCTCCTCCTCCACCAAACTTTACAGTTGGCACTATGCATTGGGGCAGGTAGCATTGTCCTGGAATCTGCCAAACTCAGATTCGCCTGTCGGACTACCAGATGGTGAAGCATGAATCATCACTACAGAGAACACATTTCCACTGCTCCAGAGTCCAATGGCGGAGAGCTTTACACCCCTCTAGCAGACACTTGGTATTACACATTGTGATCTGAGGCTTGTGGGTCATGGAAAACCATTTCATGGAGCTCCCAATGAACAGTTCTTGTGTTGACGTTGCTTCCAGAGGCAGTTAAGGAACTCGGTAGTGAGTGTTGCAACCGAGGACAGATGATTTTCAGCAATCTGCTCTCCCGTTCTGTGAACTTCTCGGCTAAGCCGTTGTTGCTCCTAGAGGTTTCCATTTCACAATAACAGTACTTACAGTTCACCTGGGCAGCATGAGAAAGGCCAAAAATTTGACAAACTGACTTGTTGGATTTGTGGCATTTTATGACAGTGCTACTTTGAAAGTCACTGAGCTCTTCAGTAAGGCCATTCTACCGCCAATGTTTGTTTATGGAGATTGCATGGCTGTGGGATCAATTTTATACACCTGTCAGCAACGGGTGTGGCTGAAATAGACAAATACACAAATTTGAAGGGGTGTCCACATACTTTTGCATGGATAGTATATAATTTTTATTGCGTCTCTGAGAGAATAGGTTTATTGTTTAACATGTTTGAATTTAGGCCTGCTGAATGTTTGATGCCAATCATACTACTGAGGCAATTTCAGCACTACTGCATGTGAAGACCTAGTAACACCCACTGGGATTTCAGTTCTTCCATTACACACGGAACCAGTTGAACTGGGAAACAACTTATCACAGAGAAAGCCGTTGTTATTAATGTGTTGCCGACAAACTGGAGGCAGTTGTGAAAAAAGTCAATATTTGGACGCGTTGCAGAGTTAATTGAAAATAATGCCATCGTTGATTAGATAAAAATGTTTTATTAATTAGGCTATTCACTCTTGAACCATATGGTCTATCTACTCGAAACTCATGGACAATACGGACACAGATATAGAAATTTGTATTGTATATGAACACATTTTTAAAAATCTATCCTAGTATAAATTACCAAAGTTAGAATAGATTTCCATAGACTACATGTTACTTACCAAATTGAGTGACAGACGTGTAGCCAGCCTAACTGAGAGACAGTGCTGTGACCAGCCTAACTGAGAGACAGTGGTGTGACCAGCCTAACTGAGAGACAGTGCTGTGGCCAGCCTAACTGAGAGACAGTGGTGTGACCAGCCTAACTGAGAGACAGTGCTGTGACCTGCCTAACTGAGAGACAGTGGTGTGACCAGCCTAACTGAGAGACAGTGGTGTGACCAGCCTAACTGAGAGACAGTGGTGTGACCAGCCTAACTGAGAGACAGTGCTGTGACCAGCCTAATTGAGAGACAGTGGTGTGACCAGCCTAACTGAGAGACAGTGCTGTGACCAGCCTAACTGAGAGACAGTGCTGTGACCAGCCTAACTGAGAGACAGTGCTGTGACCAGCCTAACTGAGAGACAGTGGTGTGACCAGCCTAACTGAGAGATAGTGGTGTGACCAGCCTAACTGAGAGACAGTGCTGTGACCAGCCTAACTGAGAGACAGTGGTGTGACCAGCCTAAATGAGAGACAGTGCTGTGACCAGCCTAACTGAGAGACAGTGGTGTGACCAGCCTAACTGAAAGACAGTGGTGTGACCAGCCTAACTGAGAGACAGTGGTGTGACCAGCCTAACTGAGAGACAGTGGTGTGACCAGCCTAACTGAGAGACAGTGCTGTGACCTGCCTAACTGAGAGACAGTGGTGTGACCAGCCTAACTGAGAGACAGTGGTGTGACCAGCCTAACTGAGAGACAGTGCTGTGACCAGCCTAACTGAGAGACAGTGGTGTGACCAGCCTAACTGAGAGACAGTGCTGTGACCAGCCTAACTGAGAGACAGTGCTGTGACCAGCCTAACTGAGAGACAGTGGTGTGACCAGCCTAACTGAGAGACAGTGCTGTGACCAGCCTAACTGAGAGACAGTGGTGTGACCAGCCTAACTGAGAGACAGTGCTGTGACCAGCCTAACTGAGCGACAGTGCTGTGACCAGCCTAACTGAGAGACAGTGGTGTGACCAGCCTAACTGAGAGACAGTGGTGTGACCAGCCTAACTGAGCGACAGTGGTGTGACCAGCCTAACTGAGAGACAGTGCTGTGACCAGCCTAACTGAGAGACAGTGCTGTGACCAGCCTAACTGAGAGACAGTGGTGTGACCAGCCTAACTGAGAGACAGTGGTGTGACCAGCCTAACTGAGAGACAGTGCTGTGACCAGCCTAACTGAGAGACAGTGGTGTGACCAGCCTAACTGAGAGACAGTGCTGTGACCAGCCTAACTGAGAGACAGTGGTGTGACCAGCCTAACTGAGAGACAGTGGTGTGACCAGCCTAACTGAGAGACAGTGCTGTGACCAGCCTAATTGAGAGACAGTGGTGTGACCAGCCTAACTGAGAGACAGTGCTGTGACCAGCCTAACTGAGAGACAGTGGTGTGACCAGCCTAACTGAGAGACAGTGGTGTGACCAGCCTAACTGAGAGACAGTGGTGTGACCAGCCTAACTGAGAGACAGTGGTGTGACCAGCCTAACTGAGAGACAGTGCTGTGACCAGCCTAACTGAGAGACAGTGGTGTGACCAGCCTAACTGAGAGACAGTGCTGTGGCCAGCCTAACTGAGAGACAGTGGTGTGACCAGCCTAACTGAGAGACAGTGCTGTGACCTGCCTAACTGAGAGACAGTGGTGTGACCAGCCTAACTGAGAGACAGTGGTGTGACCAGCCTAACTGAGAGACAGTGCTGTGACCAGCCTAATTGAGAGACAGTGGTGTGACCAGCCTAACTGAGAGACAGTGCTGTGACCAGCCTAACTGAGAGACAGTGCTGTGACCAGCCTAACTGAGAGACAGTGGTGTGACCAGCCTAACTGAGAGACAGTGGTGTGACCAGCCTAACTGAGAGACAGTGCTGTGACCAGCCTAATTGAGAGACAGTGGTGTGACCAGCCTAACTGAGAGACAGTGCTGTGACCAGCCTAACTGAGAGACAGTGGTGTGACCAGCATAACTGAGAGACAGTGCTGTGACCAGCCTAACTGAGAGACAGTGCTGTGACCAGCCTAACTGAGAGGAGGGTCAGCTGAGGAGGGTCACCCCCCTGAGGAGGGTCAGCTGGGGAGGGTCAGCTGAGGAGGGTCAGCTGGGGAGGGTCAGCTGAGGAGGGTCAGCTGGGGAGGGTCATCTGAGGAGGGTCAGCTGGGGAGGTTCAGCTGAGGAGGGTCAGCTGGGGAGGGTCAGCTGGGGAGGGTCAGCTGAGGAGGGTCAGCTGGGGAGGGTCAGCTGGGGAGGGTCAGCTGGGGAGGGTCAGCTGAGGAGTGTCAGCTGGGGAGGGTCAGCTGGGGAGGGTCAGCTGGGGAGGGTTAGCTTCTGTGGCCGATAGAGATTACCTACGTATTAGTCCGTTAACGCCCTCACTTTCCTGCATGAACTGATGGTACTCACACACACACATACACACACACAATTATGGCACAAAATAAGGGACAATGTCTATAGACTCTTTTTACAGAGAATTGCTCACATTTGGGAAAATCTTGATACTGCACTTTACCAGAAGCACTCGGTTTAGTGCCCCTCCATGTACACACACACACACACATGCACACACACATGCACAAACGCACACACACATGCACACACGCATACACACACTAGCAAACACACACAGGTTTACAATGTACCTCTGCAGTGCTTCTGGAGTGTTGTTTTATATTGAAGCCATATTTCATCTTGGCCTAGTTGTAGTCTCCATAAACTGCCTAAGGGGTTTGTACAGGGTAAGGGACTGTTGAGATGTATAAAAGAGATTGCAGGAGAGGAGAGGAGGGATACTTATATTCTCTCTCTCTCTTTCTCTGTCACTCTCTCTCTCTCTCTCTCTCTCTCTCTCTCTCTCTGTAACTCTCTCTCTCTCTCTCTCTCTCTGTAACTCTCTCTTTCTCTTTCTCTGTCACTCTCTCTCTCACTCTCACTCTCTCTCTTTCTCTCTGTCATTCTCTCTCTCTCTTTCTCTCTGTCACTCTCCTTCACTCCCTCTTCACCCCTTTCTCTCTCTCCCTCCCTTCCTCTCTCCCTCCCCTCTTTCTGTCTGGTCTAAATGTAATTTTTGTAGTGACTCACAGGTGGGGAGGAAGGGTGAGAAAGGGAAACACTGAGGAGGGTGGAGAGGTAGAGTTCCCAGGGAAACACAGAGGAGGATGGAGAGGTAGAGTTCCCAGGGAAACACTGAGGAAGATAGAGAGGTGGAGTTACCAGGGAAACACTGAGGAGGATGGAGAGGTAGAGTTACCAGGGAAACACTGAGGAGGGTGGAGAGGTAGAGTTCCCAGGGAAACACTGTGGAGGATGGAGAGGTAGAGTTCCCAGGGAAACACCGAGGAGGATGGAGAGGTAGAGTTACCAGGGAAACACTGAGGAGGATGGAGAGGTGGAGTTATCAGGGAAACACTGAGGATGATGGAGAGGTGGAGTTACCAGGGAAACACTGAGGAGGATGGAGAGGTGGAGTTACCAGGGAAACACTGAGGAGGATGGAGAGTTGGAGTTACCAGGGAAACACTGAGGAGGATGGAGAGGTGGAGTTACCAGGGAAACACTGAGGAGGATGGAGAGGTGGAGTTACCAGGGAAACACTGAGGAGGGTGGAGGAAGGAGAGGTGGAGTTACCAGGGAAACACTGAGGAGGATGGAGAGGTAGAGTTACCAGGAAAACACTGTGGAGGATGGAGAGGTAGAGTTCCCAGGGAAACACCGAGGAGGATGGAGAGGTAGAGTTCCCAGGGAAACACTGTGGAGGATGGAGAGGTGGAGTTACCAGGGAAACACTGAGGAGAATGGAGAGGTAGAGTACCCAGGGAAACACTGTGGAGGATGGAGAGGTGGAGTTACCAGGGAAACACTGAGGAAGATAGAGAGGTGGAGTTACCAGGGAAACACTGAGGAGGGTGGAGAGGTAGAGTTACCAGGGAAACACTGAGGAGGATGGAGAGGTGGAGTTACCAGGGAAACACTGAGGAGGATGGAGAGATGGAGTTACCAGGGAAACACTGAGGAGGATGTGGGGGTGGAGTTACCAGGGAAACACTGAGGAGGGTGGAGGAAGGAGAGGTAGAGTTACCAGGAAAACACTGAGGAGGATGGAGAGGTAGAGTTACCAGGGAAACACTGAGGAGGGTGGAGGAAGGAGAGGTAGAGTTACCAGGGAAACACTGAGGAGGGTCGAGGAAGGAGAGGTAGAGTTACCAGGGAAACACTGAGGAGGGTGGAGAGGTAGAGTTACAAGGGAAACACTGAGGAGGGTGGAGAGATAGAGTTACCAGGGAAACACTGAGGAGGGTGGAGAGGTAGAGTTACCAGGGAAACACTGGGGAGGATGGAGAGATGGAGTTACCAGGGAAACACTGGGGAGGATGGAGAGATGGAGTTACCAGGGAAACACTGGAGAGGATGGAGAGATGGAGTTACCAGGAAAACACTGGGGAGGATGGAGAGATGGAGTTACCAGGGAAACACTGGGGAGGATGGAGAGATGGAGTTACCAGAAGTAAACTTTTCACCTTTACATTTTATTCCTATTACCTGTGTACAGACTCCACTGTCACAAATACTGAAAATGATTTACGCAAGATGGAGAAATTGCTGTTGCCTGGCTCCTACAATTTTTCTATTTTCCTGCCATTGCATCAAAAATGTTATAATGTAAAATTTTGTAAGAAAATAAATTACATCCAGTCTGTAAATTGAAATGACTTATTCTGCTGCATTTTAATGTATGTCTATTTCCTTGTTTCATTACTGTGTTTGGCGCATATTGATGTTTTCCCTCATCGTAGAACACAATCTTTCACTGATAAGTCCTCATTCACACACACACACGCACACACATACACACAAAATGTGTGGAAAACAACATATCGCGCTGTTGAGACCTCATTCGTTACAGCACAAAGCTCATTTGGAGATGACTTTGGCATTTGCCTCCCTGGCTATTTATTTACATATGCGTTGTATGTTTGGGTGTGTGGATTTATCTATAGGTGAGTCTATTAATGTACAATGCCTGACCAATGTATGACATGTATGACATGTGCCTCCCAGTGCAGCCCAAAAACTATATATTGATCATAAGCGCACATAAATCCAAACAGGGTTTTGTACACATACCCTTCGGTGTGTGTGTGTGTGTGTGTGTGTGTGTGTGTGTGTGTGTGTGTGTGTGTGTGTGTGTGTGTGTGTGTGTGTGTGTGTGTGTGTGTGTGTGTGTGTGTGTGTGTGTGTGTGTGTGTGTGTGTGTGTGTGTGTGTGTGCGTGTGCACGTTTCTGATCATAAAAAAACTGTAAGCATGGGTGCTGAAGATCTTGATTTAACCTTTTTTACCTTCAGTATAGACACTACAGTGGTTCCTCCTTTAAAAGTTGTGTCATACTGTGGCACACCTTGCGTGTGGCTGCAGTATTCTGTGGCACGTCATTTAATTCTCAGCCATTTTTTTCAGCTACCGTTATTGCTAGTTTGACCACAAGAGGGCAACGTTGAGAAGCATTTGATAGTATTCCGTATTGGCATTACAAGAGAATTCAAAACCTTTTTTTGTAATAGCATAGTATATTGGATTGATTTGAAGAAATTTAGCTTAATTCATTTGATTAATATTATAGTGTTTATAGTCAGAGAAAAACAAAACCCTCAGGGTTTCTATGGCGCTGTACAACGTGACGGTCGGGAGTAGGCTCCAGGATCGGAGGATTCTAAATTGTTTTCCTTCACTAGACAACTCTTTTCCAATAATTTTGTAATTCAGTGATATTTATTCCCTTAGCAATTCGTTATGGAGCCAAGACAAAATCAACATCTGCATAATGAAAGACTATTTTCTATCATTAGTTTATTAACCAAATGTGTTTATTTGTGTATTAGGCTACTGTGCAGTCTACAATTCATACTGCAGTAAACATGGGAACGTGCCTAATTCCTTACATAAGGGAGAGCAGGCCATGTCTGTACTACAGAATGCAGGGCATGTGCGAGACCGGTGTTATTTCATAGTTGTGATGTCTTCACAATTATTCTACAATGTAGAAAATAGTTGGTAGATGGGAGACCGGGGTTCAATCCCCCAATAGTGTCTTCACTATTGTTCTACAATGTAGAAAATAGTAAAAACTAAAAAAAATCCTGTCATGAGTAGATGTGTCCTAACTTTTGACTGGTAATTGCTTAATTAATTTGAATAATATTATGGTGTTTCCATACCATGAAAAACTAAAAACCCTCTGGGTTTCTGTTAGAATGGAACTGAAAATATGGTGCTGTACAACGTGATGGTAGGTGGTACAGTACTGGGCTAATTAGCTAAATAATCCCTGTGTTGGCAGATAACCCTGACAGGGAGGAAGGAGTAGGCTGTCTTTGTTCTTATCTGATTCCATGTGTGTTTTGATGTCTTCAGAACATAGTTGTGATGTCTACTACAGAATGCAGGGCAAGTGGGAGACTGGGGTTCAAATTCCTATTTGTTTTCATTTAACCTAGAGTGAGCAAGAAAAGGCCATTCTTGAGCACGGGATGAGACATTCTCACTAATTTCTAAATAAATCCTGTACAAAGTGATGGTCGGGGGTAGGCTACAGGATTGGAGTATTCCAAATTGTTTGCCTTCATTAGACATTACTCAACACTAATGAGACTCATTTCACCTATGGTTGGCCTACAGTAAATAAAAAAATAAAAATGACGTGACACTCTGCCAATAATTACATTTAGAGGATTGTCGGACTCTAAATTAATATCTAAGGGGCATTTTCCGTTAGATATTCTCACAGATCCCAAGGGGCTTTTATATCATTCTACATTAATTAATCCTAATAATCAATTTGTTTAAAAAGTAAGAATATTTTGGAGATTTCATTTTCATTTAACCTAGAGTGAGCGAGCAAAAGGCAAAAAGTGTTTAAATAAATCAACTGCTGGCCTGTACTGTATACTGCACATTTTCACATTGTATTTCATTTCCAGCGAGACTATTCAAGCCATCGACTCACTGATCAATGAAGATGACGAGCGATCAGCAAAGGCAGTCTGTAATCTGCTGGCATCATGGCACGACATCAACATCGCTCTAATTACAGTCAGAAGACAGTTGAAGAAACTTGCGTGGACTTACAGAAAGGCTCAGTAAGACATGTTTTACATTTTTACAGAACTTAAACAGTGTGTTGGTAGATACGTGTGTAGGTAGATATGGAAAGATAGATACAATTGATTTGTTGCAAGTTGGGGGGGTTCACACCTAGATCAAGTTGGGGAGGGGGTTCACACCCAGCTCAAGTTGGGTGGGGGGGGTTTACACCTAGATCAAGTTGGGGAGGGGTGGTTCACACCTAGCTCAAGTTGGGGAGGGGGGTTCACACCTAGCTCAAGTTGGGGAGGGGGGTTCACACCTAACTCAAGTTGGGTGGGGGGTTCGCACCTAGATCAAGTTGGGGAGGGGTGGTTTACACCTAGCTCAAGTTGGGGAGGGGGTTCACACCTAGATCAAGTTGGGGAGGGGGTTCACACCTAGCTCAAGTTGGGGAGGGGGTTCACACCTAGATCAAGTTGGGGAGGGGGTTCACACCTAGCTCAAGTTAGGGAGGGGTGGTTCACACCTAGATCAAGTTGGGGAGGGGGGTTCACACCTAGCTCAAGTTGGGGAGGGGGTTCACACCTAGCTCAAGTTGGGGAGGGGGGTTCACACCTAGATCAAGTTGGGGAGGGGGTTCACACCTAGCTCAAGTTGGGGAGGGGGGTTCACACCTAGCTCAAGTTGGGGAGGGGGTTCACACCTAGATCAAGTTGGGGAGGGGGGTTCACACCTAGCTCAAGTTAGGGAGGGGTGGTTCACACCTAGATCAAGTTAGGGAGGGGGTTCACACCTAGCTCAAGTTGGGGAGGGGGTTCACACCTAGCTCAAGTTAGGGAGGGGGGTTCACACCTAGATCAAGTTGGGGAGGGGGTTCACACCTAGATCAAGTTAGGGAGGGGGTTCACACCTAGATCAAGTTAGGGAGGGGGTTCACACCTAGATCAAGTTAGGGAGGGGGTTCACACCTAGATCAAGTTAGGGAGGGGGGTTCACACCTAGATCAAGTTAGGGAGGGGGGGTTCACACCTAGATCAAGTTAGGGAGGGGGGGTTCACACCTAGATCAAGTTGGGGAGGGGGGGTTCACACCTAGCTCAAGTTAGGGAGGGGTGGTTCACACCTAGATCAAGTTGGGGAGGGGGGGTTCACACCTAGCTCGGCAATTAGACAATTATTTAGTAAAGGTTGAATAGTCTGTTTTTCCGCTAATAGCCCATCCTGCTCCGCTTGTGAAAAACGAATAACAATACTTTTCCCCCTTTCCAATTGATAAAGTATTTTTACCCACAATCGGCCCCAACTACTTTTCAATATGTGATGTGCATCGCTCACATAGAAATGCTTGTACATTATGGCTCTTATACTGGTCTATACGGGTCTGAACCTATAATCAACAACATCAACCACCAGTACACAGCACTAGAACAGAACTATACGGCGTATTAGGTTTAGTTACCAATCCTTATAACCATGGTGTTGAGGCTAAAAGCAAAGCAGTTAACTTGTTATGGCTCCGTTACCGGGGGCGATATAACAACAACCAGTGATAGTACAGGGCGCCATTTTCAAAAGAACAGAAATCTCATAATTAAAGTCCTCAAACATACATGTATCTTATATCGTTTTCAAGGTAGTCTTGTTGTTAATCCCACCACAGTGTCCGATTTCAAATATGATTTACGGGGAAAGCATCACAAACGATTATGTTAGCTCACCAACAACTCACTAAAATACACAGCCAACCCCCAATTAATATATTTGGGCACAGTCGATATCGTGCTGGACTTCAAAACCTGCTCCCTGCTTGTTTCATTAAATTATCATGCAGGTCTCAGAGCAAATAGCCTGGATTGTTACTCCCATCTCATTCTTCGCTCTTCCATGCATCATTCAACATGCTTGTGGGCGTGCTGGCAGGATGTACTGTTTTTTAATCCTTATATATGAATTACAAAATCCTGTTTCTCGTCTATTCCATAGTTACAATGTGCAATTGTTGATGTCCCAGGAGCAGGAGTGGTAAACACTGTTGAAGCGTTTAATTGTAATACGTATATGAAGACACAGCATCATTCACAGAATTTGGGACCCAAACCTTGGGACCCAAATGCATAATGAGTGCTCTAACTCCCCCTTGTGGTGGTCTGGAGCAATTAAGCCGTGGTGCAGGGTACCTCTAAGTCCCTCTAAGCTCACAACTTTTAGAGGAGTAACCACTGTACCTGTCAAAAGTTTTAGAACACCTACTCAATCCAAGAGTTTTAGAACACCTACTCAATCCAAGAGTTTTAGAACACCTACTCAATCCAAGAGTTTTAGAACACCTACTCAATCAAGAGTTTTAGAACACCTAGTCAATCCAAGAGTTTTTCTTTATTGTTTATAATATTTACATTGTAGAATAACAGTGAAAGACATCAGCTATATGAAATAACACATATGGAATCATTTAGTAACCCAAAAAGTGTTAAACAAATCAAAATATATGTTATATTTGAGATTCTTCATATGGCAACCCTCTGCCTTGATGACAGCTTTGCACACTCTTGGCATTCTCTGAACAAGCTTCACCTGGAATGCTTTTCCAACAGTCTTAAAGGAGTTTCCATATATGCTAAGCACTTGTTGGCTGCTTTTCCTTCACTCTGCGGTCCGATTCATCCCAAACCATCTCAATCGGTTTGAGGTCGTGTGATTGTGGAGGCCAGGTCATCTGATGCATAACTCCATCATTCTTCTAATAATAATAATAATAATGATAATAATAATAATGTTGAATTATTTTCCTTCAATTTGTAAGAGGCTGAATGTATCTCACCGGAGAAAGCATCCGAACGAGACTAACAGCATACCTCTGTCTCAGAAAATATACTATATCTATCTGATGCTGTCTGGTCAAAAATAGTATGACATTGTTGCTTCCTGTAGTATTGAATGCAAGGGAAGCCAGCGTGCATTGGTTTTCCCTTGATAATAAAAACACAAGATAATAGCCAGTCAGCGTTGCGCTAATCAGAGTGAGCTCAGCTGTAAATGGTCCTGGCGCACCAAAAAAGACAGTCATATGAAGCCAGATTGGATTTGGCTTCACACTAATCACATCACGCACAAAAGCAACACGTCATTTACAGAGAAAAATGGAACTGTTGCATCTTGTTGTGTCGTTGTCGTCCGGTGACTAGCTAGCTAGCTAAAACCGTCCTTTTCCTAAATTAGCCATTGATGGAGAAAGGGACTTGGACTTGTGGTTTTACTTAATTCTCCGTACTGGCTAATGATTATAACGGTGTTTGTGATCTAACCATAAATTAATATGTGCCCCTGGCCTGAGAGGATGGAAGTTCAAAATGTAGCTAGATATAGAAGGCTAATGTTAACTATTAGGTAGCTGGCTTGTCCATGACAGGATGTTAGGCTAGCTAGCGAGCATTTTAGCCAGGTAGCCTAGGACAACAAAAAATGAAAGCTTGCACTGTATGGCAGAATCATGAAAGAGAGGAGGATGACATTAGCTCCCGAGTGGTGCAGAGATCTAAGGCATTGAATCTCAGTGTGAGAGGCATCACTACAGACCCTGGTTCAATTACAGGCTGTATCACAACCATCCCTGACTGTGAGTCTCATAGGGTGGCACACAATTGGGTTAGGGTTTGGCAATTTGTTCTTAACTGACTTGCCTAGTTAAATAAAGGTTAAAATTTACATTTCTCTAAAAGTAGGATGAGTCAACGTGATTTTTCTACTTTCACACACACACACACACACACACACACACACACACACACACACACACACACACACACACACACACACACACACACACACACACACACACACACACACACACACACACACACACACACACACACACACACACACACACACACACACACACACACTTTAACACTAACACACACAGTGGAGGCAGCTCAAGTTTTCTTTGCAGTTTGCAGTAACTCTCCGTGGTTCTTAATCAATAGTTATTTTAGTAGTCTGAAAATGTCAGAAATATTGACTTGCTTGACTATGCTGTAGGTCATGTAAACTGTTTGTTACATGTAATATGCTTTGTGGACTTCACCGGACATAGGTTCATTCCTGGTTTTGTGATGAAACAAATGTGTGTTTTAATTTAATCTGCCACTGTGTCTTCTTACTGTCTCGGCCTTGGGCCAATATATCAGGGTAGCAAGGCATATGAACTAACAGGTTATAGAGCAAACAATGCAATGCAACAACACATATGTTGAAATATGGATTTCTTTTGTCCTTGGCTTGGCTTCCTCAGTGATTTTACCCCCTGACACTGCTACTGTTCCCCACAAACTCTTCACTAAGCTGCAGGACATGAACATCAACCCAGCTACAGTGTAAACCACTGGATACGGGACCTCCTGAGGAACAGAAGCAGACATCTCTGGAGACTTCAGGTAAGGTCTTTTAAATAGACTGATGACGCCGGCATAGATGGCCTCATCACAAACCTTAAGGAGACAGCAGTTAATTAGAAATCAGATGAGCATCAAGCCTCGGTGATAGCAGTCATGGGACGGTACAGCGAGGGGGTAGAGAGAGAGGGGGAAGAGAGGGCAAAGGGAGATAGGACAGAGGGGGGAGAAAGAGTGGGAAAGAGGAAGGGTAAGTTATGAGAGAGGAGAGGCTTGTGTGACTGTTTTCAGTTGTGTGAGACTGTCTGTATCTCTATGTCTGTACTGCTGTATTAATAGACTGTCTGTATCTCTATGTCTGTACTGCTGTATAAATAGACTGTCTGTATCTCTATGTCTGTACTGCTGTATAAATAGACTGTCTGTGTCTCTATGTCTGTACTGCTGTATAAATAGACTGTCTGTATCTCTATGTCTGTACTGCTGTATAAATAGACTGTCTGTATCTCTATGTCTGTACTGCTGTATAAATAGACTGTCTGTATCTCTATGTCTGTACTGCTGTATAAATAGACTGTCTGTATCTCTATGTCTGTACTGCTGTATAAATAGACTGTCTGTATCTCTATGTCTGTACTGCTGTATAAATAGACTGTCTGTATCTCTATGTCTGTACTGCCGTGGAGAATGGATGAGATAAATAGACTGGGCTGTAGAGGGACGTATCAGCTTTATGAAGTCTGTGACTCTAACTCTGGTGAGACAAAATAAACCCTTGCTTTTCCCTTTATGGTTATAGTGCTGCAGGCAATGCAAATTCTCCCCCACAAGTTAGACGTGTGTGTCCCTGCATGCATGTGTTTGTAGCTACGCCAAGCCTGTTGTTTAATATCACACACCAGTGTAACACTAAGCCATCCTCCACCAGTGTAACACTAAGCCATCCTCCTGTCTTCCTCCACCAGTATAACACTAAGCCATCCTCCTGTCTTCCTCCACCAGTGTAACACTAAGCCATCCTCCTGTCTTCCTCCACCAGTGTAACACTAAGCCATCCTCCTGTCTTCATCCACCAGTATAACACTAAGCCATCCTCCACCAGTGTAACACTAAGCCATCCTCCTGTCTTCCTCCACCAGTGTAACACTAAGCCATCCTCCTGTCTTCCTCCACCAGTATAACACTAAGCCATCCTCCTGTCTTCCCCCACCAGTGTAACACTAAGCCATCCTCCTGTCTTCCTCCACCAGTGTAACACTAAGCCATCCTCCTGTCTTCCTCCACCAGTGTAACACTAAGCCATCCTCCACCAGTGTAACACTAAGCCATCCTCCTGTCTTCCTCCACCAGTGTAACACTAAGCCATCCTCCTGTCTTCCCCCACCAGTGTAACACTAAGCGATCCTCCACCAGTGTAACACTAAGCCATCCTCCTGTCTTCCTCCACTAGTGTAACACTAAGCCATCCTCCACCAGTGTAACACTAAGCCATCCTCCACCAGTATAACACTAAGCCATCCTCCTGTCTTCCCCCACCAGTATAACACTAAGCCATCCTCCACCAGTGTAACACTAAGCCATCCTCCACCAGTATAACACTAAGCTATCCTCCTGTCTTCCTCCACCAGTATAACACTAAGCCATCCTCCACCAGTATTACACTAAGCCATCCTCCTGTCTTCCTCCACCAGTGTAATGCAATACTACCCTAAATACACACAGAGGAGGAGAGGAGCCTATTTCTAGTTAGTTGAGTTTACTCCTCGAGATGATATATCTCTCTCACACACAGTGGGAGACCAAGTTAAACTCCTCAAATTAAGAGGCTGTGAAAAGAAGTTGATATACTATCACCTAGCAGAGGCTTTTAACCAAAGGAACTTGCAGTCATGCCTGCATTCATTTTACACACGGGTGGCCTATGGGAAATGAACCGACAACCCCGTTGGTGAAAGTGGCATGCTCTACCAACTGAGCTACAAAGTATCACTTCTCTCTATGTTTAAGTATTTCCCTCGCTCTATGCTTATTTCCTCTTTTCAAGTACTCTCGCTCCGGCATGACCCCCCGCCACCAATACACACTTATGTAACATGTACCAACACACGCTCATAAAGTACCTCAAAGCATGAGAGCACACACACACACATTTCTGTGAAAATCTGTATTTAAAAAGTAATTTTATATCATCCCCAATTTAAGCTGGAGCGGAATGTCTGGGAATTCTGGGAACAAAATACTGCCTTTCATTGACAGCGCTTTTCTCTTACAAAAACTCAACAAAAGATGCCAAGATGTAAGATGTACGCCTGAACAAAATGTCTTCATTTTAATCTGGGATTTTTATTTTTATTGTGTAAATCATGGAAATGTGTAAGAATAATGTATTTATGGTGCAATTGATTTTTGTAAATGTGTGCAAGTGACTGAGCTGTGTGCAGTCTAGCTTTAACTCAATGTGTTGGAGGGTGTTCTTTGTTCATTAGATTCACAGAGTTTTCTGTTCATGCAAAATATATATGTTTTTTTGCTCTTGAAATTACTGCTACGCTTCCTGAGCCAGAATCATAAATAACAATACAATCAATGAGTTGCGGGAGATTGTCTGACACACATACATACACGCACATGCACACAAATGCACACAAATTGTCTGCTGAAATGAATGGGCTCTTTTACCTGGCATAAAAATTCACCAGGAATTGGGCTTTCGGATTTGTTGCTTTGTGTGTGTGTGTGTGTGTGTGTGTGTGTGTGTGTGTGTGTGTGTGTGTGTGTGTGTGTGTGTGTGTGTGTGTGTGTGTGTGTGTGTGTGTGTGTGTGTGTGTGTGTGTGTGTGTGTGTGTGTGTGTGTGTGTGTGTGTGTGTGTGTGTGTGTGTGTGCTTTGGTAATAAATCAGTAGTTTATACATGATTAATTTAGTTTATAGAAAATGCTCCACACAATTGCCCGAATGAACCCTCAAAGTCACATTGCATTACACAAACCAAAACTAAAATGTAAAAATTAAGTTGGAGTCCTGCAAGGAATGTTGTTCCAATTTAATTTAAGACCTTTTTTTAGGACCTTTTTCCTAAATATGAATGCTGTTTCAAATCAATGGTCAGGTCTCAGGGAATAGGGCTAATTTGAACTGGGATGTGGACATGAAGCTAAGGTTAGGGTTGTGGTAGAGATTAGAGTTGAACTGGGATGTGGACATGAAGCTAAGGTTAGGGTTGTGGTAGAGATTAGAGTTGAACTGGGATGTGAACATGAAGCTAGGGTTGTGGTTGAGATTAGGGTTGAACTGGGATGTGGACATGAAGCTAAGGTTAGGGTTGTGGTTGAGATTAGGGTTGAACTGGGATGTGGACATGAAGCTAAGGTTAGGGTTGTGGTAGAGAATAGGTTTGAACTGGGATGTGGACATGAGGTTAGGGTTGTGGTTGAGATTAGGGTTGAACTGGGATGTGCACATGAGGTTAGGGTTGTGGTTGAGATGAGGTTTGAACTGGGATGTGGACATGAGGTTAGGGTTGTGGTTGAGATTAGGGTTGAACTGGGATGTGCACATGAAGCTAAGGTTAGGGTTGTGGTTGATATTAGGGTTGAACTGGGATGTGGACATGAGGTTAGGGTTGTGGTAGAGATTAGAGTTGAACTGGGATGTGGACATTAAGCTAAGGTTTGGGTTGTGGTAGAGATTCGAGTTGAGCTGGGATGTGGACATGAAGCTAAGGTTAGGGTTGTGGTTGAGATTAGAGTTGAACTGGGATGTGGACATGAAGCTAAGGTTAGGGTTGTGGTTGAGATTAGGGTTGAACTGGGATGTGGACATGAGGTTAGGGTTGTGGTTGAGATTAGGGTTGAACTGGGATGTGGACATGAGGTTAGGGTTGTGGTTGAGATTAGGGTTGAACTGGGATGTGGACATGAGGTTAGGGTTGTGGTTGAGATTAGGGTTGAACTGGGATGTGGACATGAGGTTAGGGTTGTGGTTGAGATTAGAGTTGAACTGGGATGTGGACATGAGTTTAGGGTTGTGGTTGAGATTAGGGTTGAACTGGGATGTGGACATGAGGTTAGGGTTGTGGTAGAGATTAGAGTTGAACTGGGATGTGGACATGAGGTTAGGGTTGTGGTTGAGATTAGAGTTGAATTGGGATGTGGACATGAGGTTAGGGTTGTGGTTGAGATTAGGGTTGAACTGGGATGTGGACATGAGGTTAGGGTTGTGGTTGAGATTAGGGTTGAACTGGGATGTGGACATGAGGTTAGGGTTGTGGTTGAGATTAGAGTTGAATTGGGATGTGGACGTGAAGCTAAGGTTAGGGTTGTGGTTGAGATTAGGGTTGAACTGGGATGTGGACATGAAGTTAGGGTTGTGGTTGAGATTAGGGTTTAACTGGGATGTGGACATGAAGTTAGGGTTGTGGTTGAGATTCTCAGTATGTCACGTCCTGACCTTAGTTCCTTTTTTGTGTCTCTATTTTAGTTTGGTCAGGGCGTGAGTTGGGGAGGGCCTTCTTTATTTTGTGTTCTATGTTTTCTATTTCTATGTGTTTGGCCTGGTATGGTTCCCAATCAGAGGCAGCTGGCAATCGTTGTCTCTGCTTGAGAACCATACTTAGGCAGCCTGTTTTCCCACTATGGGGTTGTGGGTAATTATTTTCTGTTTAGTGTTTTTGTTGCACCTTACAGAACTGTTTGTTTTGTCGGTTTGTTGTTTTTGTTCTTTTATTCATCTTTCTTAAAATGATTATGAATAAAGTACCACGCTGCACTTTGGTCCTCTTCTCCTTCTCCCGTCAACAATCGTTACACATTAGGGTTCTCAACATTATCAACGGACGTGCAAATGCACACGCACACATGCACACACAAACTCGCGCATGTACGCACGCACATACACGCATGCACGAAAGCATTGTTCTATGGAAAATACAGAGCAAAACAGAAAAGGAATCAACGTAACTTTGTTTTATTTCCCCTGGTCTGAGTCCTCAGAGTGTTGTGTGTGTGTGTGTGTGTGTGTGTGTGTGTGTGTGTGTGTGTGTGTGTGTGTGTGTGTGTGTGTGTGTGTGTGTGTGTGTGTGTGTGTGTGTGTGTGTGTGTGTGTGTGTGTGTGTGTGTGTGTGTGTGTGTGTGTGTGTGTGTGTGTGTGTGTGTGTGTGTCGCATTGGTTGTCAAGCTCCTCTCAGAGGTCAACATAGACTATAGACAGGAGCAACCTCAGCAACCTGGTACAGAGAGGAGAGGTATGGGCACAGTGTAATGGAAGACACCAGGACTTTGTTCTCCACTAAATGCTCTAGGATAAGTTCTTGCCACATGTATTTAACCCACAATCATTATTATTTAAACAGGAAACAGAACTCTAGATTAGCTGTCATTCATAGACACTACATTACACCAGCGAGAACATGTATTTAACCCGCAATCATTATTATTTAAACAGGAAACAGAACTCTAGATTAGCTGTCATGCATAGACACTACATTACACCAGCGAGAACATGTATTTCACCCACAATCATTATTATTTAAACAGGAAACAGAACTCTAGATTAGCTGTCATGCATAGACACTACATTACACCAGCGAGAACATGTATTTCACCCACAATCATTATTATTTAAACAGGAAACAGAACTCTAGATTAGCTGTCATGCATAGACACTACATTACACCAGCGAGAACATGTATTTAACCCACAATCATTATTATTTAAACAGGAAACAGAACTCTAGATTAGCTGTCATGCATAGACACTACATTACACCAGCGAGAACATGTATTTCTTTTTTAAACACTAAAAGACCATCCCCAAAATAACTTGCTGAGCCTGAATACGTAATTTCTCAATAATTACATTAAAACTTCTTATGGCTTTGGGGTCAGTATTTCGACATCTGGATGAGAAGCGACGTCTGGATGAGACCCAAAGTAAACTGCCTGTTACTCAGGCCCAGAAGCTAGGATATGCATGTAATTGGTAGATTTGGACAGAAAACACTCTTAAGTTTCCAAAACTGTTACAATAATGTGAATATCGATCCAGGAAGTGGGAATTTTGTGATGTGGTAGTTTTCAATTGAATGCCTATATAGTATCTAATGGGTTATATGACCCATATTGCACTTCCTATGGCTCCCACTAACAGTCTTAAGACATTATTTCAGGCTTGTTTTCTGAATAATGAAGAAGAATGAGACCTTTCTGTTAGTGGACTGTAAAATCATGCAGTGCTGGTTTGCGTCCGTGACCGAGTGCGCGCCCTTCGTTGTTTTTCCTCTCTATTGAATACTCTATTGTCCGGTTGAAATATTATCGATTATTTAGATAATTGATATCCTGAGGACTAATTATAAACATTGTTTGATATGTTTTGACGAACTTTACCGGTACTATTAGAATGTATATATATATATACTTTAAGCATGTTTTGACCGCCTTTGACCCAGTGGATTACTGAACAAAATGCGCCAACAAAACAGAGTTTTTGGGATATAAAGAGAGACTTTATCGAACAAAATGAAAATGTATTTTTTAGCTGGGACTCTTGTGACTGCAGCCATATGAAGAAGTGATTCATTTTATCGCTATATCTGACTTTTGTAATTCCTTTACTTGGTTTTAAAATATTTGTATGCTTTTGTAAGCGGGGTGCTGTCCTCAGAAAATCGCATGGTATGCTTTCGCCGTAAAGACTTTTTGAACTCTGACAAAGCGGCTGGATTAACAAGAAGTTAGTATTTAAGCTGATGTATAACTTTTGTATTTTTTATGAATGTTTATTTTGACTATTTCTGTATTTTGAATTTGGTGCTCTGCAATTTCACCGGATGTGTCGAGGTGGGTCGCTAGCCGAACGCCTGCGCCAGAGAGGTTTTAAGGCTGTGTTAGAGACAGTATCAAGTTGATGTTTGGCTGAAGCAGAGTTTTAAGGCTGTGATAGAGGCAGTACCAGGTTGATGTGTGGCTGAAGCAGAGTTTTAAGGCTGTGCTAGAGGCAGTACCAGGTTGATGTGTGGCTGAAGCAGAGTTTTAAGGCTGTGCTAGAGGCAGTACCAGGTTGATGTGTGGCTGAAGCAGAGTTTTAAGGCTGTGCTAGAGGCAGTACCAGGTTGATGTGTGGCTGAAGCAGAGTTTTAAGGCTGTGCTAGAGGCAGTACCAGGTTGATGTGTGGCTGAAGCAGAGTTTTAAGGCTGTGCTAGAGGCAGTACCAGGTTGATGTGTGGCTGAAGCAGAGTTTTAAGGCTGTGCTAGAGGCAGTACCAGGTTGATGTGTGGCTGAAGCAGAGTTTTAAGGCTGTGCTAGAGGCAGTACCAGGTTGATGTGTTGCTGAAGCAGAGTTTTAAGGCTGTGCTAGAGGCAGTACCAGGTTGATGTGTTGCTGAAGCAGAGTTTTAAGGCTGTGCTAGAGGCAGTACCAGGTTGATGTGTGGCTGAAGCAGAGTTTTAAGGCTGTGTTATCAGCAGTACCAGGTTGATGTGTTGCTGAAGCAGAGTTTTAAGGCTGTGTTATCAGCAGTACCAGGTTGATGTGTTGCTGAAGCAGAGTTTTAAGGCTGTGCTAGAGGCAGTACCAGGTTGATGTGTGGCTGAAGCAGAGTTTTAAGGATGTGTTATCAGCAGTACCAGGTTGATGTGTTGCTGAAGCAGAGTTTTAAGGCTGTGTTAGAGGCAGTATCAGGTTGATGTGTTGCTGAAGCAGAGTTTTAAGGCTGTGTTAGAGGCAGTATCAGGTTGATGTGTGGCTGAAGCAGAGTTTTAAGGCTGTGTTAGAGGCAGTATCAGGTTGATGTGTTGCTGAAGCAGAGTTTTAAGGGTGTGCTAGAGGCAGTACCAGGTTGATGTGTGGCTGAAGCAGAGTTTTAAGGATGTGTTATCAGCAGTACCAGGTTGATGTGTTGCTGAAGCAGAGTTTTAAGGCTGTGTTAGAGGCAGTATCAGGTTGATGTGTTGCTGAAGCAGAGTTTTAAGGCTGTGTTAGAGGCAGTATCAGGTTGATGTGTGGCTGAAGCAGAGTTTTAAGGCTGTGTTAGAGGCAGTATCAGGTTGATGTGTTGCTGAAGCAGAGTTTTAAGGGTGTGTTAGAGGCAGTATCAGGTTGATGTGTGGCTGGAGCAGAGTTTTAAGGGTGTGTTAGAGGCAGTACCAGGTTGATGTGTGGCTGAAGCAGAGTTTTAAGGGTGTGTTAGAGGCAGTACCAGGTTGATGTGTGGCTGAAGCAGAGTTTTAAGGGTGTGTTAGAGGCAGTATCAGGTTGACTGGGGTTCATGTAAGTCACAGCTGTTTCTGCCTGTCATGAGGCAGCACACTGTGACAGCCTGGTAATTGTATAGCTCAGTGGCATTGGCACAAACACAAAAATGCACACATGCACACACTCACATACACGCACACACGCACGCACACACACACACACACACACACACACACACACACACACACACACACACACACACACACACACACACACACACACACACACACACACACACACACACACACACACACACACACACACACACACACACACACACACACACACACACACACACACACACACACACACACACACACACACACACACACACACACACACACACACACACACACACACACATACACACACACACACGCACGCACACACTCACATACACATGCGCACACAGGCGTGCACACACACACACACATATTCGCTCACTAATAGTACTTCTCCTGTGGCTATAGTTCATATAATGTGTTGTTTGTTGTAATGGTATTTGAGTATTTCACAGTATGTTCAAATATTACTTTCAAATACCTTGGTGTGCATGGGAGGGCATTTTGTTTTCCAGATACTTTCCAATAGTTTTTCAAATGTATTAAAATATTCATCCACTAAAATATATCTGAATATTTACTTTAAATGTATGTGAAAGTAATTGAGATACTGTATTTGACACATTATTTGAAACCAGGTCTGGGAATTATATACCCAGTAACTATATACAGTAAGTATATACACATAGACTGTGCTGTATCAGGCTCTGACTGCGACCGACACACACACACACACACACACACACACACACACACACACACACACACACACACACACACACACACACACACACACACACACACACACACACACACACACACACACACACACACACACACACACACACACACACGGTTGAGGAGTTGCTGTATCAGGCTCTGTTCGACAGGTGGACAGACAGGCCAATTACCCCGCGGTGACACTTCCAGCCAGATCCTCCAGGAGAGGGAGCTGAGGGTCGAAGGTCAGCCCGCTGCCTGAGCACCCAGAAAGGGATTTAGAGCTGTTCCCTGGCCCCGTCATGGATAAACCCACCCTGGAGCACCAGGGTCAGATGCCAGCCCTCTTAATCCCTTTAGTGCCATCCCAGAGCGTGTTTAAACACACACACACACACACACACATATCGAACACATCAAACACAGATAAAAAAAAGTGACACACAGAAACATGGAGACAGAAAAACGTACATCAGTACACACACACACACACATACGTTATTGATATAGCAGGCCAACCTCTATTAGATTACATCGTATTTAGGCGTATGTGAAATGGTGAAATGGAGGAAGGGTTGTCATTTTCATTTCCATGGCAATTTCCTGCCATCTACTAGGGTCGCCAGTGTGTCTTACCTTCTGGTAGGCTCGCAACGAGCTAGGGAGGATTAAATCACAAACACCGGCTCTGAGGATCATAGGTTAAATCCCAGTGACAGGCACTTATTTTGTCATGTTAGTTTTTCTGTTTGAGCCCAAGCCGTAACAACTTCGTATTTATTACCTAATCGTAACCACTGAGGTAAGTTTCAGTCTCCCTTTTGCCCAGTTTGACTGACAGCTGACATACGACAACGTACACCATAATTAAAACTGCAACACGCATAATCTACAGAGGGAACCACAGATGGCCATCATTAAAACGACCTCTGTTGCTGCATTTACGCCGAGGGATGGCATTTTATTTTGGTGCTTGAGTTTTGATATAGTCTTACACGTGCAAACACACTCAATAACATGTATTCAAAACCACACTCAATAACATGTACACAAAACCACACTCAATAACATGTATTCAAAACCACACTCAATAACATGTACACAAAACCACACTCAATAACATGTATTCAAAACCACACTCAATAACATGTATTCAAAACCACACTAAACTAACATGCATACAAAACCACACTCAATAACATGTACACAAAACCACACTAAACTAACATGTATTCAAAACCACACTAAACTAACATGTATTCAAAACCACACTCAATAACATGTACACAAAACCACACTCAATAACATGTATTCAAAACCACACTCAATAACATGTATTCAAAACCACACTCAATACCATGTACACAAAACCACACTCAATAACATGTACACAAAACCACACTAAACTAACATGTATTCAAAACCACACTAAACTAACATGTATTCAAAACCACACTAAACTAACATGTATTCAAAACCACACTCAATAACATGTACACAAAACCACACTAAACTAACATGTATTCAAAACCACACTAAACTAACATGTACACAAAACCACACTAAATTAACATGTACACGAAACCACACTCAATAACATGTACACAAAACCACACTCAATAACATGTACACAAAACCACACTCAATAACATGTACACAAAACCACACTAAATAACATGTACACAAAACCACACTCAATAACATGTACACAATACCACACTAAACTAACATGTATACAAAACCACACTCAATAACATATACGCAAAACCACACTCAATAACATGTACACAAAACCATACTCACACACAAATCTACAAAAAGTCATTGCATGTAGGGGAATACCAAAAACCACCTCCACTTGACTATTGCTTTGTGTCCTTCAATATCCTCCCCCTCCTCTCCCTTCCCCCTCCCCCTTCCTCCCCCTTACTCCCCATCCCCCTCCTCCCCTTACTCCCCCTCCCCCTCCTCCCCCTTACTCCCTCTCCCCCTCCTCACCCCTTACTCCCTCTCCCCATCCTCCCCCTTACTCCCTCTCCCTCTCCCCCTCCTCACCCCTTACTCCCTCTCTCCCCTTCCTCCCCCTCCCCCTCCTCCCCTCTTACTCCCTCTCCCGTTCCTTCCTCTCCCCTTCCTCCCCCTCCCCCTCATCCCCCCTTCCATTGCCGTTACCTGTATGAGAATGAAGGAAAAACAGGGAAATGTGCAGCCAGGTCACCCATGATACAAGTCAGTATTCAACGTCCATCCATGTCTTAGGATGTCGGGAAATTATGTGAAAACCGGCCACTAGGGGGAACAGTGAGAGTTGCATCTGCCTCTGATTCCATAGTTTGCAAGTTTGAATCCAGCGAGAGAAAGTTGTTTTTGAGATTGTTACATTTTTTAACCCATCTCAAACTTGACCTTAAACACAAAATTCAATGTTTGACAAACATGGATGAACGTCTAATTCTGATGTGAGACTGTGAGAGCTACTTGGTGTGTGTGTGTGTGTGTGTGTGTGTGTACGTGTGCATGCGTGCATTAAATAAAGACCATTCTGTCACGTCTTTTGTAATAATGGTCGGACCAAGGCGCAGCGCATGTAGAGTTCCACATATTTATTAGACAGTGAAACTTAGAAAAAACAATACAATAAAGAATAAACAAAACGTGACGACAATGGAGGGCAAACAGGCAACTAAACATAAACAATATCCCATCACCCACAGGTGGAAAACACGATACTTAATTAAGTATGATCCCCAATTAGACAACGATTACCAGCTGCCTCTAATTGGCAATCATAAACAAACACCAACCTAGAAAATTAAACCTAGAACCCCACATAGAAATAATAAACTAGACTAAAACCCCTAGTCACGCCCAGGCTTTCTATGGTCAGGACGTGACACATTCTCCTCAGAGGGAGACATTAAAGCCAAGCTGTACTTAGTCCCAGGTACACACACACACACACACACACACACACACACACACACACACACACACACACACACACACACACACACACACACACACACACACACACACACACACACACACACACACACACACACACACACACACACACACACACACAGTGCTTATGCTACAAGGCTATGCTAAAACACAGCCCATTTGTCTCCATGCCTCTCAAGGCTAGTGCTATTTTAGAAAAGATTGCTTGTGGCCTTGAGCACTACACAGGAGAGAAAAAAGTTGTATTTTAGTTTCAAGTTTTTAATGTTAGAGTGAAATGCCTTTCTTCCGAACTCAAAACACAACAAGTAAGTATACTATATACGGGGTCTGTGAGTGAATGTGAATGAAGGAGGCTTTGTTGCAAAATAGAAATCTGATTCTACTAGGGCACTGCATCGCAGCGCTAGCTGTGCCACCAGAGACTCTGGGTTCGTGCCCAGGTTCTGTCACAGCCGGCCGCGAATGGGAGGTCTGTGGGGCGACGCACAATTAGCCTAGCGTCGTCCGGGTTAGGGAGGGTTTGGCCGGTAGGGTTATCCTTGTCTCATCGCGCACCAGCGACTCCTGTGGCGGGTCGGGCGCAGTGCGCGCTAACCAAGGTCGCCATGTGCACTGTGTTTCCTCCGACACATTGGTGTGGCTGGCTTACGGGTTGGATGCGCGCTGTGTTAAGAAGCAGTACGGCTTGGTTGAGTTGTGTACCGGAGGACGCATGACTTTCAATCTTCGTCTCTCCCGAGCCCGTACGGGAGTTGTAGCGATGAGACAAGATAGTAGCTACTAACCATTGGACACCACGAAAAAGGAGATAAAAAAAATCAACAGAAAAATAAAAAAAATACATACATCCGGTTCTAGATTTGATTTTGGATTGGAGATGTTTGATATGAGTCTGGAAGGAGAGTTTACAGTCTATCCAGGCACCTAGGTATTTGTAGTTGTCCACGTATTCTGTATTCTAGGTCAAAACCGTCCAGAATAGTGATGCTAGTTGGGCGGATGCAGGCAGCAAACGGTTGAAAGGCATGCATTTGGTTTAGCTAGTGTTTAAGAGCAGTTGGAGACCACAGAAGGAGTGTTGTACTGCATTGAAGCTCGTTTGGAGGTTAGTTAACACAGTGTCCAAAAAAGGGCTAATTTCAATACCATACCATACTGTCACGCCCTGATCTTAGAGAGCTTTTTCTGTCTCTATTTTGGTTTGGTCAGGGTGTGATTTGGGGTGGGCATTCTATGTTCCTTTTTCTATGTCTTGTATTTCTTTGTTTTGGCCGGGTATGGTTCTTAATCAGGGACAGCTGACTATCGTTGTCTCTGATTGGGAACCATACTTAGGTGGGGAAAAGCTACCTATGTTTTGTGAGTAGTTGTTTTCTGTTTAGTGTTCTGCACCTGACAGGACTGTTTCATTTATTCACTTTGTTATTTTGTTCTAGTGTTCAGTTTAATAAAAGTCATGAATACTTACCACGATGCGCTTTGGTCCGATTCTTCCTCATCAGACAACAACAACCTTTACACATACTATATACAGGGTCAGTTCAATACCATACTATATACAGGGTCAGTTCAATACCGTAATATATACAGGGTCAGTTCAATACCGTAATATATACAGGGTCAGTTCAATACCTTAATATATACAGGGTCAGTTCAATACCGTAATATATACAGGGTCAGTTCAATACCGTAATATATACAGGGTCAGTTCAATACCGTAATATATACAGGGTCAGTTCAATACCTAAATATATACAGGGTCAGTTCAATACCGTAATATATACAGGGTCAGTTCAATACCATACTTTATACAGGGTCAGTTCAATACCATACTATATACAGGGTCAGTTCAATACCGTAATATATACAGGGTCAGTTCAATACCTTAATATATACAGGGTCAGTTCAATACCTTAATATATACAGGGTCAGTTCAATACCGTAATATATACAGGGTCAGTTCAATACCATACTTTATACAGGGTCAGTTCAATACCATACTATATACAGGGTCAGTTCAATACCGTAATATATACAGGGTCAGTTCAATACCTTAATATATACAGGGTCAGTTCAATACCGTAATATATACAGGGTCAGTTCAATACCGTAATATATACAGGGTCAGTTCAATACCGTAATATATACAGGGTCAGTTCAATACCATACTTTATACAGGGTCAGTTCAATACCATACTATATACAGGGTCAGTTCAATACCATACTATATACAGGGTCAGTTCAATACCATACTATATACAGGGTCAGTTCAATACCATACTATATACAGGGTCAGTTCAATACCATACTATATACAGGGTCAGTTCAATACCATAATATATACAGGGTCAGTTCAATACCATACTTTATACAGGGTCAGTTAAATACCATAATATATACAGGGTCAGTTCAATACCATACTTTATACAGGGTCAGTTCAATACCATAATATATACAGGGTCAGTTCAATACCATAATATATACAGGGTCAGTTCAATACCATACTTTATACAGGGTCAGTTCAATACCATACTTTATACAGGGTCAGTTCAATACCATACTATATACAGGGTCAGTTCAATACCATCCTATATACAGGGTCAGTTCAATACCATATGTGCAATGTACAGGAATACTGGAGTGATGGAGGTAGATATATATAGGGGTACGGAGACAGGGATACTGGAGTGATGGAGGTAGATATGTATAGAGGTAAGGTGACAGGGATACTAGAGTGATGGAGGTAGATATGTATAGAGGTAAGGTGACAGGGATACTAGAGTGATGGAGGTAGATATGTATAGGGGTAATGAGACAGGGATACTGGAGTGATGGAGGTAGATATGTATAGAGGTAATGAGACAGGGATACTGGAGTGATGGAGGTAGATATGTATAGGGGTAATGAGACAGGGATACTAGAGTGATGGAGGTAGATATGTATGTTAGGTGACAGGGATACTGGAGTGATGGAGGTAGATATGTATGTTAGGTGACAGGGATACTGGAGTGATGGAGGTAGATATGTATGTTAGGTGACAGGGATACTGGAGTGATGGAGGTAGATATGTATAGAGGTAAGGTGACAGGGATACTGGAGTGATGGAGGTAGATATGTATAGAGGTAAGGAGACAGGGATACTGGAGTGATGGAGGTAGATATGTATAGAGGTAAGGTGACAGGGATACTGGAGTGATGGAGGTAGATATGTATAGAGGTAAGGTGACAGGGATACTGGAGTGATGGAGGTAGATATGTATAGAGGTAAGGTGACAGGGATACTGTAGTGATGGAGGTAGATATGTATAGAGGTAAGGTGACAGGGATACTGTAGTGATGGAGGTAGATATGTATAGAGGTAAGGAGACAGGGATACTGTAGTGATGGAGGTAGATATGTATAGAGGTAAGGTGACAGGGATACTGGAGTGATGGAGGTAGATATGTATAGAGGTAAGGTGACAGGGATACTGGAGTGATGGAGGTAGATATGTATAGAGGTAAGGTGACAGGGATACTGTAGTGATGGAGGTAGATATGTATAGAGGTAAGGTGACAGGGATGCTGGAGTGATGGAGGTAGATACAGTACCTTGCGAAAGTATTCGGCCCCTTTGAACTTTGCGACCTTTTGCCACATTTCAGGCTTCAAACATAAAGATATAAAACTGTGGGACACAATCATGAAGTGGAACGACATTTATTGGATATTTCAAACTTTTTTAACAAATCAAAAACTGAAAAATTGGGCGTGTGTGTTTGAGTGACATCGTGTGTGTGTGATGGAGTGACAGCGTGTGTGTGTGTGGGAGTGACAGCGTGTGTGTGTGTTGGAGTGACAGTGTGTGTGTGTGTTAGTGTGACAGCGTGTGTGTGTGTTGGAGTGAAAGCGTGTGTGTGTGTTGGAGTGACAGTGTGTGTGGGTGATGGAGTGACAGCGTGTGTGTGTTGGAGTGACAGTGTGTGTGTGTGTGCTGGAGTGACAGCGTGTGTGTGTGTTGGAGTGACAGTGTGTGTGTGTGTGTTGGAGTGACAGCGTGTGTGTGTGTTGGAGTGACAGCGCGTGTGTGTGTGTGTGTGTTGGAGTGACAGTGTGTGTGTGTGTTAGAGTGACAGCGTGTGTGTGTGTTGGAGTGAGAGTGTGTGTGTGTGTGTGTTGGAGTTACAGTGTGTGTGTGTTGGAGTGACAGCATGTGTGTGTGTGTGTGTTGGAGTGACAGTGTGTGTGTGTTGGAGTGACAGCGTGTGTGTGTGTTGGAGTGACAGCGTGTGTGTGTTGGAGTGACAGCGTGTGTGTGTGTTGGAGTGACAGCGTGTGTGTGTTGGAGTGACAGCGTGTGTGTGTTGGAGTGACAGCGTGTGTGTGTGTTGGAGTGACAGCGTGTGTGTGAGTTGGCGTGACAGTGTGTGTGTGTGTGTGTGTGTGTTGGAGTGACAGCGTGTGTGTGTGATGGAGTGACAGCGTGTGTGTGTGTTGGAGTGACAGCGTGTGTGTGTGTGTTGGAGTGACAGCGTGTGTGTGTTGGAGTGACAGCGTGTGTGTGTGTGTTGGAGTGACAGCGTGTGTGTGTGTGTTGAAGTGACAGCGTGTGTGTGTGTTGGAGTGACAGCGTGTGTGTGTGATGGAGTGACAGCGTGTGTGTGTGTGTTGGAGTGACAGCGTGTGTGTGTGTGTTGGAGTGACAGCGTGTGTGTGTTGGAGTGAGAGAGTGTGTGTGTGATAGAGTGACAGCGTGTGTGTGTGATGGAGTGACAGTGTGTGTGTGTGTTGGAGTTACAGCGTGTATGTGTGTTGGAGTGACAGCGTGTGTGTGTGTGTGTGTGTGTGTGTGTGTGTGTGTGTGTGTGTGTGTGTGTGTGTGTGTGTGTGTGTGTGTGTGTGTGTGTGTGTGTGTGTGTGTGTGTGTGTTGGAGTGACAGTGTGTGTGTGTGTGTGTGTGTGTGTGTGTGTGTGTGTGTGTGTGTGTGTGTGTGTGTGTGTGTGTGTGTGTGTGTGTGTGTGTGTGTGTGTGTGTGTGTGTGACAGTGTGTGTGTGTGTGTGACAGTGTGTGTGTGTGTGTGTGTGTGTGTGTGTGTGTGTGTGTGTGTGTGTGTGTGTGTGTGTGTGTGTGTGTGTGTGTGTGTGTGTGTGTGTGTGTGTGTGTGTGTGTGTGTGTTGTAGTGACAGCGTGTGTGTGTGTGTGTGTGTGTTGGAGTGACAGCGTGTGTGTGTGTGTTGGAGTGACAGTGTGTGCGTGTGTGTGTGTGTGTTGGAGTGACAGTGTGTGTGTGTGTGTTGGAGTGACAGCGTGTGTGTGTGTGTTGGAGTGACAGCGTGTGTGTGTGTGTTGGAGTGACAGCATGTGTGTGTGTTGGAGTGACAGCGTGTGTGTGTGTTGGAGTGACAGCGTGTGTGTGTGTTGGAGCGACAGCGTGTGTGTGTGTTGGAGTGACAGCGTGTGTGTGTGTTGGAGTGACAGCGTGTGTGTGTGTGTTGGAGTGACAGCGTGTGTGTGTGTTGGAGTGACAGTGTGTGTGTGTGCATAGAGACTAAAACTAAAAGGTCAATAAAGACACAAGGTTGACTCTGATAGTCCTTGTAGCTGTTTTTCATTATTCTTGCCTGGGGATAGATGTTCAACAGCAGAGTTCTCCACAAGGTGCTTGAGTTGCAGTACTTGAATTTGGCACTCTGAAATTCAAGTACTGGAAAACCTTGAAAATCAGACATTTTCTCAAGTTGGTACTTGAAAAGTGCTTGAATTATTTTTAGAGGAGAACAGATGACGATCAAATTATTTTATGAAAAATATTATAAAAATGCATTGGTCTTGCGAATTAATTTCCAGGTAGAATACAGAGTTTAATATCCACACGTTTAGTAGCTCGACAGGTGGTTTCGCTCACTCCACCCACACTGCCACTCATACATGCAGGTGCAAAACCTCTACATTATGAAGGAGAAAGACACAACGCTGCTTCCTGTTGTCACCATGTCTACATTATGAAGGGGAAAGACACAACGCTGCTTCCTGTTGTCACCAGTTCTACATTATGAAGGAGAAAGACACAACGCTGCTTCCTGTTGTCACCAGTTCTACATTATGAAGGAGAAAGACACAACGCTGCTTCCTGTTGTCACCATGTCTACATTATGAAGGGGAAAGACACAACACTGCTTCCTGTTGACACCAGTTCTACATTATGAAGGAGAAAGACACAACGCTGCTTCCTATTGTCACCATGTCTACATTATGAAGGGGAAAGACACAACGCTGCTTCCTGTTGTCACCAGTTCTACATTATGAAGGAGAAAGACACAACGCTGCTTCCTGTTGACACCAGTTCTACATTATGAAGGAGAAAGACACAACGCTGCTTCCTGTTGTCACCATGTCTACATTATGAAGGGGAAAGACACAACGCTGCTTCCTGTTGTCACCAGTTCTACATTATGAAGGAGAAAGACACAACGCTGCTTCCTGTTGTCACCATGTCTACATTATGAAGGGGAAAGACACAACGCTGCTTCCTGTTATCACCAGTTCTACATTATGAAGGGGAAAGACACAACGCTGCTTCCTGTTGTCACCAGTTCTTCTCGCGTCTTGTGACGGCCGGCCGCCCAAAAACCTGCCCGCTTGACCCTATCCCCTCCTCTCTTCTCCAGACCATTTCCGGAGACCTTCTCCCTTACCTCACCTCGCTCATCAACTCATCCCTGACCGCTGGCTACGTCCCTTCCGTCTTCAAGAGAGCGAGAGTTGCACCCCTTCTGAAAAAACCTACACTCGATCCCTCCGATGTCAACAACTACAGACCAGTATCCTTCTTTCTTTTCTCTCCAAAACTCTTGAACGTGCCGTCCTTGGCCAGCTCTCCCGCTATCTCTCTCTGAATGACCTTCTTGATCCAAATCAGTCAGGTTTCAAGACTAGTCATTCAACTGAGACTGCTCTTCTCTGTATCACGGAGGCGCTCTGCACTGCTAAAGCTAACTCTCTCTCCTCTGCTCTCATCCTTCTAGACCTATCGGCTGCCTTCGATACTGTGAACCATCAGATCCTCCTCTCCACCCTCTCCGAGTTGGGCATCTCCGGCGCGGCCCACGCTTGGATTGCGTCCTACCTGACAGGTCGCTCCTACCAGGTGGCGTGGCGAGAATCTGTCTCCTCACCACGCGCTCTCACCACTGGTGTCCCCCAGGGCTCTGTTCTAGGCCCTCTCCTATTCTCGCTATACACCAAGTCACTTGGCTCTGTCATAACCTCACATGGTCTCTCCTATCATTGCTATGCAGACGACACACAATTAATCTTCTCCTTTCCCCCTTCTGATGACCAGGTGGCGAATCGCATCTCTGCATGTCTGGCAGACATATCAGTGTGGATGACGGATCACCACCTCAAGCTGAACCTCGGCAAGACGGAGCTGCTCTTCCTCCCGGGGAAGGACTGCCCGTTCCATGATCTCGCCATCACGGTTGATAACTCCATTGTTTCCTCCTCCCAGAGCGCTAAGAACCTTGGCGTGATCCTGGACAACACCCTGTCGTTCTCAACTAACATCAAGGCGGTGGCCCGTTCCTGTAGGTTCATGCTCTACAACATCCGCAGAGTACGACCCTGCCTCACACAGGAAGCGGCGCAGGTCCTAATCCAGGCACTTGTCATCTCCCGTCTGGATTACTGCAACTCGCTGTTGGCTGGGCTCCCTGCCTGTGCCATTAAACCCCTACAACTCATCCAGAACGCCGCAGCCCGTCTGGTGTTCAACCTTCCCAAGTTCTCTCACGTCACCCCGCTCCTCCGCTCTCTCCACCTGCTTCCAGTTGAAGCTCGCATCCGCTACAAGACCATGGTGCTTGCCTACGGAGCTGTGAGGGGAACGGCACCTCAGTACCTCCAGGCTCTGATCAGGCCCTACACCCAAACAAGGGCACTGCGTTCATCCACCTCTGGTCTGCTCGCCTCCCTACCACTGAGGAAGTACAGTTCCCGCTCAGCCCAGTCAAAACTGTTCGCTGCTCTGGCCCCCCAATGGTGGAACAAACTCCCTCACGACGCCAGGACAGCGGAGTCAATCACCACCTTCCGGAGACACCTGAAACCCCACCTCTTTAAGGAATACCTAGGATAGGATAAGTAATCCTTCTCACCCCCCCTTTAAGATTTAGATGCACTATTGTAAAGTGACTGTTCTACTGGATGTCATAAGGTGAATGCACCAATTTGTAAGTCGCTCTGGATAAGAGCGTCTGCTAAATGACTTAAATGTAAATGTTAAATGTACATTATGAAGGAGAAAGACACAACGCTGCTTCCTGTTGTCACCAGTTCTACATTATGAAGGGGAAAGACACAACGCTGCTTCCTGTTGTCACCAGTTCTACATTATGAAGGAGAAAGACACAACGCTGCTTCCTGTTGACACCAGTTCTACATTATGAAGGGGAAAGACACAACGCTGCTTCCTGTTGTCACCAGTTCTACATTATGAAGGAGAAAGACACAACGCTGCTTCCTGTTGTCACCAGTTCTACATTATGAAGGAGAAAGACACAACGCTGCTTCCTGCTGTTGCCTGTTCTAAGTTATGTGACTTTCTCTCTGCAACAACCTCCAGAGCTTTATCAGCAATCGCTTCATTCACAGAGCAGCCACATTATCAATCGGTAGCCGTGCTCCTGCCATTCTGGTGTTTACTTGCCGTTGTCCTCACACAGCCCACCCTCCCTTCTCCCGACCGGCGACACAAAAGCTGCCAGTTGGAAGCAAGACGCTTTTCATAGCTTTTAAGAAGTAGTTTCCCAAATGCCCAATTAAAACACTGTCATTAAGCCTGAATTGTGTAGCAATGAGAAAAGGAAATGTTTATTCACAAGTAGGCATGTTCCAAAACTCTGCTCATCATTGCTGAAATTACATAATCATCTGTACTGACTTACCACCTGTAGTAAATAAGTAATGTATTCTTGAGTAAAGCCTGTAAGGTAGCGATGAATACAGCATTATAACAATGGTGGCAACCAGAAACAATTGCATGAAGTGAACTATTACAAATGCATGGTCCTTGAATTTGACTTGCCACTGTCTGTACGAACCCTGAGAGCCTGTTGGTGTCAGACATAATGCAACGGTATTTGACTTGCCTCTGTCTGTACGAACCCTGAGAGCCTGTTGGTGTCAGACATAATGCAACGGTATTTGACTTGCCTCTGTCTGTACGAACCCTGAGAGCCTGTTGGTGTCAGACATAATGCAACGGTATTTGACTTGCCTCTGTCTGTACGAACCCTGAGAGCCTGTTGGTGTCAGACATAATGCAACGGTATTTGACTTGCCTCTGTCTGTACGAACCCTGAGAGCCTGTTGGTGTCAGACATAATGCAACGGTATTTGACTTGCCACTGTCTGTACGAACCCTGAGAGCCTGTTGGTGTCAGACATAATGCAACGGTATTTGACTTGCCTCTGTCTGTACAAACCTGAGAGCCTGTTGGTGTCAGACATAATGCAACGGTATTTGACTTGCCTCTGTCTGTACGAACCCTGAGAGCCTGTTGGTGTCAGACATAATGCAACGGTATTTGACTTGCCTCTGTCTGTACGAACCCTGAGAGCCTGTTGGTGTCAGACATAATGCAACGGTATCCCTTGCTGTGATGGAAATGAAGAGAATCGTCTATGGCTCGGGTGGTTGGAGATCTTCCAGGCCTTCCTTCCCAACCGCCTAAAATAGATGTTCTGGATGGCAGGGAGCTCAGCCCTAGTGATGTATGGGGCAGTGCTATTGCCATACCAGTGAGTGATGCAGCCAGTCAAGATTTGAGGGCCCATCCTAAACTTTTTTCAGCTTCCTGAGGGGGAAAAGTCACACCTTCTTCACGACTTTGCACAAGTGTTTTCAAGTGAAGGAATCCAGTACTCAGAAATGTACTGTATTGAACACCCAGGCTGCTAGACAGTACAGCCTCACATGTCCTTGGTACAGATATGCTTCCAGTCATCTACTTCCAGCAAAGACATGGGAATATTGTAGTGGATCCTGTCCGTCTCTTGAGTTAAGCTGTAAGAAATGTTTAATTCCATGTCTCAAAACACTATTTACTTTACATTTGACATATTTCATAGGTCACGTCGTATCCAGTTGTCTGTTCTCGCATCACCTCACGTCGTCTCCAGTTGTCTGTTCTCGCATCACCTCACGTCGTATCCAGTTGTCTGTTCTCGCATCACCTCACGTCGTCTCCAGTTGTCTGTTCTCGCATCACCTCACGTCGTCTCCAGTTGTCTGTTCTCGCATCACCTCACGTCGTCTCCAGTTGTCTGTTCTCGCATCACCTCACGTCGTCTCCAGTTGTCTGTTCTCGCATCACCTCACGTCATCTCTAGTTGTCTGTTCTCGTATCACCTCACATCGTCTCCAGTTGTCTGTTGTCGCATCACCTCACGTCGTCTCCAGTTGTCTGTTCTCGCATCACCTCACGTCATCTCTAGTTGTCTGTTCTCGCATCACCTCACGTCGTCTCCAGTTGTCTGTTCTCGCATCACCTCACGTCGTCTCCAGTTGTCTGTTCTCGCATCACCTCACGTCATCTCTAGTTGTCTGTTCTCGCATCACCTCACGTAGTCTCCAGTTGTCTGTTGTCGCATCATCTCACGTCATCTCTAGTTGTCTGTTCTCGGATCACCTCACGTCATCTCTAGTTGTCTGTTCTCGCATCACCTCACGTCATCTCTAGTTGTCTGTTCTCGCATCACCTCACGTCATCTCTAGTTGTCTGTTCTCGCATCACCTCACGTCGTCTCCAGTTGTCTGTTGTCGCATCATCTCACGTCATCTCTAGTTGTCTGTTCTCGCATCACCTCACGTCATCTCTAGTTGTCTGTTCTCGCATCACCTCACGTCGTCTCCAGTTGTCTGTTGTCGCATCATCTCACGTCATCTCTAGTTGTCTGTTCTCGCATCACCTCACGTCGTATACAGTTGTCTGTTCTCGCATCACCTCACGTCATCTCTAGTTGTCTGTTCTCGCATCACCTCACGTCATCTCTAGTTGTCTATTCTCGCATCACCTCACGTCGTATACAGTTGTCTGTTCTCGCATCACCTCACGTCATCTCTAGTTGTCTGTTCTCGCATCACCTCACGTCATCTCCAGTTGTCTGTTCTCGCATCACCCCACGTCATCTCTAGTTGTCTGTTCTCGTATCATCTCACGTCATCTCTAGTTGTCTGTTCTCGCATCACCTCACGTCATCTCCAGTTGTCTGTTCTCGCATCACCTCACGTCATCTCCAGTTGTCTGTTCTCGCATCACCCCACGTCATCTCTAGTTGTCTGTTCTCGTATCATCTCACGTCATCTCTAGTTGTCTGTTCTCGCATCACCTCACGTCATCTCCAGTTGTCTGTTCTCGCATCACCTCACGTCATCTCCAGTTGTCTGTTCTCGCATCACCCCACGTCATCTCTAGTTGTCTGTTCTCGTATCATCTCACGTCGTCTCCTGTCATCTGTTCTCGCATCACCTCACGTCATCTCCAGTTGTCTGTTCTCGCATCACCTCACGTCATCTCCTGTCATCTGTTCTCACCTCGCCTCACGTCGTCTCCTGTCATCTGTTCTCACCTCGCCTCACGTCGTCTCCTGTCATCTGTTCTCACCTCGCCTCACGTCGTCTCCTGTCATCTGTTCTCACCTCGCCTCACGTTGTCTCCCGTCGTCTCTCCTGGTCAGTTCAGTAGCAGGAGAAACTGCTGGGCAGAAGGAATCAATAACAGTGAGACATATTGTTTCTGTTTCTGTTATTCCCTCTTCTTTCTCTCCATCCCAGCAGTTAATGGCATGTTTCTGCATCATGTGTTTCTGTTGTTCTGCATCATGTGTTTCTGTTGTTCTGCATCTGTCACGCCCTGGCTTTAGTATTCTGTGTTTTCTTTATTATGTTGGTTAGGCCAGTGTGTGACATGGGTGATTTATGTGTCTTGTTTTGTCTAGGGGTTTTGTAGTCTATGGAGTTGTGTTCAGTTGAGTGTTCTAGGTAAGTCTATGGTTGCCTGGAGTGGTTCTCAATCAGAGGCAGGTGTTTATCGTTGTCTCTGATTGGGAACCATATTTAGGCAGCCATATTCTTTAGGTATCTTGTGGGTGATTGTTCCTGTCTCTGTGTTTTTGCACCAGTTAGAACTGTTTCGATTTTTCCACGGTTTCTTATTTTGTATAGTGTTCACGGTTTCATCTTTCATTAAATACGTTTAAAAATAACCACGCTGCATTTTGGTCCTCCTCTCCTTCCCAGGAAGAAAACCGTTACAGCATCATGTGTGTCTATTGTTCTGCATCATGTGTGTCTATTGTTCTGCATCATGTGTGTCTATTGTTCTGCATCATGTGTGTCTATTGTTCTGCATCATGTGTGTCTATTGTTCTGCATCATGTGTGTCTATTGTTCTGCATCATGTGTGTCTATTGTTCTGCTATCTGAGCAGCTAACAGTTCGCTGCAGCTGTACATAGTCCATCGGTAAATAGCCCACCCAATTCACCTACCTCATCCCCATACTGTTTTTATTTATTTACTTTTCTGCTCTTTTGCACACAAGTATCTCTACCTGCACATGACCATCTGATCATTTATCACTCCAGTTTTAATCTGCTAAATTGTAATTATTTGCGTACCTCCTCATGCCTTTTGCACACAAAGTATATAGACTCTATTTTTTTCTACTGTATTATTGACTTGTTTATTGTTTACTCCATATGTAACTCTGTGTTGTTGTCTGTTCACACTGCAATGCTTTATCTTTGCCAGGTCGCAGTTGTAAATGAGAACTTGTTCTCAAGTAGCCTACCTGGTTAAATAAAGGTGTTCTCAAGTAGCCTACCTGGTTAAATAAAGGTGTTCTCAAGTAGCCTACCTGGTTAAATAAAGGTGTTCTCAAGTAGCCTACCTGGTTAAATAAAGGTGAAATAAAAAAATAGAATAAAAACAAATAAATCTTGTGTCTGTTGTTCTGCATCATGTGTTTATTTTTTAATTTTTTAAATCCTTTATTTAACCAGGCAAGTCAGTTAAGAACAAATTCTTATTTTCAATGACGGCCTGGGAACAGTGGGTTAACTACCTGTTCAGGGGCAGAACAACAGATTTGTACCTTGTCGGGGGGTTTGAACTTGCAACCTTCTGGTTACTAGTCCAACACTCTAACCACTAGGCAGCAGGTAGCATCATATGTTTCTGTTGTTTCTGTTGTTCTGCATCATGTCTTTCTGTGTGCATGTATGTGAAGTGTGTGTACTAACAACTTGTTTTTCTCTGTCTCTCTATCTCTCGTCTACCACACATATCCTGCCTTCCGGCCTCCCTCATCTAAAATTCAATCTAATTACTAAGGCTAAGAAGCTAATAGGGATCCTCCCCCCCCCCCCCCCCGCCAACACATATGTATCTGTTGTTAAGCAAGTGGTTGCTAAGGTTACAGTTCGGGTTAGGTTTAGAATAAGGGTTAGAGTAAAGATTAAGGTTAGGTTTAGGGCTAGGGCTAGGGTTAGTTTAGGGTTAGGTTTACAATAAGGGTTAGGGTAAGGGTCAAGGATAAGGTTAGGGTTTTTGTTAGGTTAGGGTTAGGTTTAGAATAAGGGTTAGGGTAAGGGTAAAGGTTTGGTTTGGGGTTAGGATTTGGTTAGGGTCAGGTTCAGAATAAGTGTTAGGGTAATGGTTAAGGTTAGGGTTAAGGCTAGTAGATAGTTAGTTGAAATGTTACTGATAGTCTTTAGTTGGTCTGTAGAGCATCTACAGATGGACTATCAAATTAAAGTGTTAACTCCAACTGAGTATGGAGGTGAGGGTTAGGGCTGGGGAGTAGTAGGGTAGGGTTAGCTGGTAGAATCTTAGAAGTCAGGGGAATACTGACTCCAAACAAGACACTGCCTACTCCACACATCACCCCTTTCTCCCTCCCTTCAAAACTGTCTCCCTGTGTCTCTCTCAGCCCTCTCTCCCTTCCTTCAAAACTGTCTCCCTGTGTCTCTCTCAGCCCTCTCTGCCTCCTTTCAAAACTGTCTCCCTGTGTCTCTCTCAGCCTTCAATCTCCCCTTCAAAACTGACTCCCTGTATCTCTCTCAGCTCTCTCTCATTCCTTCAAAACTCTCCCTGTATCTCTCTCAGCCCTCTCTCCTCCCTTCAAAACTGTCTCCCTGTGTCTCTCTCAGCTCCCTCTCCCTCCTTTCAAAACTGTCTCCCTGTATCTCTCTTAGCCCTCTTCTACCCTTCATATCTGACTCCCTGTGTCTCTCTCACTTTCTCTCTCACACACACTTGAGGAAAATGTTATTTCTTTATCGACTCTGAGTTTAGGAGTGATGGACTGATCTTTTCTCTACCTGACTTTTATCCGTTAGTAGATAATGTCTGCTCTATTAAGCAGCAAGGCCATTTTCTATTTCAGATATTGTGCTGCATGTGTGTGCCGAGCTGAACCATACGTCATTTAAAGAGTGCTTTAACATAGAACGTATAAGACGAACGTATGAAACTGTGACCAATGTTTTAACCAAACGGCTCAGAGTTGAATGTTTCCACCTCCACGGCCCTGCTCCAGTGTCTCTGGGCCATGACCTCAGTGGACCTGCTCTCTTCGGGCCAATGGTACTTTTCAGCCTGGTACCCACCTTCCTTAGTCCGATTGCCCACTCTCTCTCTGGGCCATGTCCTCAGTGGACCTGCTCTCTTCGGGCCAATGGTACTTTTCAGCCTGGTACCCACCTTCCTTAGTCCGATTGCCCACTCTCTCTCTGGGCCATGTCCTCAGTAGACCTGCCCTGACCTGGGGGAAAGGCCAGGCCAATGGTAGTTTTCAGCCTGGTACCCACCTTCCTTAGTCCGATTGCCCACTCTCTCTCTGGGCCATGTCCTCAGTAGACCTGCTCTGACCTGGGGGCAAGGCCAGGCCAATGGTAGTTTTCAGCCTGGTACCCACCTTCCTTAGTCCAATTGCCCACTCTCTCTCTGGGCCATGTCCTCAGTAGACCTGCTCTGACCTGGGGGCAAGGCCAGGCCAATGGTAATTTTCAGCTAGCATTTACATAACAAGCTAACTGTTAAAACATGTCTGGATGATGGGTAAGTTTGTAGATTCTGCTCTTCACAACACTTTAGTGTAGCACACCTGATGGAAACACAGTTCCCCTAAATAACGCTAAAGTTTACATTGGCATTACGACTGGTGACACCCTGGTTTGGGTAAAAATCAAGGTCTGTCGCAGGGACCGTATTACTGCAGTCAAATTTCCTGTAACCGTTGGTGACGGCAATACCATCCAAAACTGTGCAAATGAATGGCGCTGATAGGTAGACTACCAAACTTGCTTATGGCCTAGTACTCAGCGCTCTATTGTCAATTCATGATTGAATTGGAATAATCTGAATGATGAGGACAAATGCTGATGGAGTAATAGGTCCGGTTCTAAAATGAGCACGGGAAAGCCCCGGATCCAATATGCATAAATTACCTAAAGGACAACCAGTCCTGCCCCCTTATGGACTCGGTCCGTGAGGGAAGCAGCAGAAAAGCCAATTGTTAGAGAGAGAGAGAGAGAGAGAGAGAGAGAAGCACATAGAGCAAGCGAAACACATAGATCAAGCAGCTGGCTACTCAAAGGCTGTTTGGTGTGTATGTGTTTGGATGTGTGAGTAAGACATACTGGTTTCTTAGCACCAGAGCAGGCTGGGAGCACCAGACCAGGCACAGAGCACCAGACCAGGCACAGAGCACCAGAACAGGCACAGAGCACCAGAACAGGCACAGAGCACCAGACCAGGCTGGGAGCACCAGACCAGGCACAGAGCACCAGAGCAGGCATGGAGCACCAGACCAGGCACGGAGCACCAGACCAGGCACAGAGCACCAGAGCAGGCATGGAGCACCAGACCAGGCACAGAGCACCAGACCAGGCACAGAGCACCAGAGCAGGCATGGAGCACCAGACCAGGCATGGAGCACCAGACCAGGCATGGAGCACCAGACCAGGCACAGAGCACCAGAGCAGGCATGGAGCACCAGACCAGGCACGGAGCACCAGACCAGGCATGGAGCACCAGCACAGGCACAGAGCACCAGACCAGGCATGGAGCACCAGACCAGGCATGGAGCACCAGACCAGGCATGGATCACCAGACCAGGCATGGAGCACCAGACCAGGCACAGAGCACCAGACCAGGCACAGAGCACCAGAGCAGGCACAGAGCACCAGAGCAGGCTGGGAGCACCAGACCAGGCACAGAGCACCAGACCAGGCACAGAGCACCAGACCAGGCACAGAGCACCAGAACAGGCACAGAGCACCAGACCAGGCTGGGAGCACCAGACCAGGCACAGAGCACCAGAGCAGGCATGGAGCACCAGACCAGGCATGGAGCACCAGACCAGGCATGGAGCACCAGACCAGGCACAGAGCACCAGAGCAGGCATGGAGCACCAGACCAGGCATGGAGCACCAGACCAGGCATGGAGCACCAGCACAGGCACAGAGCACCAGACCAGGCATGGAGCACCAGACCAGGCATGGAGCACCAGACCAGGCATGGAGCACCAGACCAGGCATGGAGCACCAGACCAGGCACAGAGCACCAGACCAGGCACAGAGCACCAGAGCAGGCATGGAGCACCAGACCAGGCACGGAGCACCAGACCAGGCATGGAGCACCAGCACAGGCACAGAGCACCAGACCAGGCATGGAGCACCAGACCAGGCACAGAGCACCAGACCAGGCACAGAGCACCAGAGCAGGCATGGAGCACCAGACCAGGCACGGAGCACCAGACCAGGCACGGAGCACCAGAGCAGGCATGGAGCACCAGACCAGGCATGGAGCACCAGACCAGGCACGGAGCACCAGACCAGGCACAGAGCACCAGACCAGGCACGGAGCACCAGAGCAGGCTGGGAGCACCAGACGAGGAACGGAGCACCAGACCAGGCATGGACAGAGCGGCATCATGCAGCCCATAAGTTTAAGCAGCCCATACGTCTATGCAGCCCATACGTCTATGCAGCCCATACGTTTAAGCAGCCCATACGTTTATGCAGCCCATACGTTTAAGCAGCCCATATGTTTATGCAGCCCATACGTCTATGCAGCCCATACGTCTATGCAGCCCATATGTTTATGCAGCCCATACGTCTATGCAGCCCATACGTCTATGCAGCCCATATGTTTATGCAGCCCATACGTTTAAGCAGCCCATATGTTTATGCAGCCCATATGTCTATGCAGCCCATACGTCTATGCAGCCCATACGTCTATGCAGCCCATATGTTTATGCAGCCCATACGTTTATGCAGCCCATACGTTTATGCAGCCCATATGTTTATGCAGCCCATACGTCTATGCAGCCCATACGTTTAAGCAGCCCATACGTTTATGCAGCCCATATGTTTATGCAGCCCATACGTCTATGCAGCCCATACGTTTAAGCAGCCCATACGTTTATGCAGCCCATATGTTTACACAGCCCATACGTTTAAGCAGCCCATACGTTTATGCAGCCCATACGTTTAAGCAGCCCATACGTTTAAGCAGCTCATATGTTTACGCAGCCCATACGTTTAAGCAGCCCATACGTTTAAGCAGCTCATATGTTTATGCAGCCCATACGTTTATGCAGCCCATACGTTTAAGCAGCCCATACGTTTAAGCAGCTCATATGTTTACGCAGCCCATACGTTTATGCAGCTCATATGTTTATGCAGCCCATACGTTTATGCAGCCCATACGTTTAAGCAGCCCATACGTTTAAGCAGCTCATATGTTTATGCAGCCCATACGTTTATGCAGCCCATACGTTTAAGCAGCTCATATGTTTACGCAGCCCATACGTTTGATTTCTAAGATATTAGATCACAATAAATAAATGGGGTTTTGGTTGAGGATATATAAAATGGATTTATTAGACATTTTAAAGTGTAGATGTTCCAAAGGCTTGCATGAGCAGCTAATATGGAAGCCCAGAGATGCTAAACATGTTTATGTTAATTTGTGGACAATTAGTGTGAAACGGCAGTCGTTCTCATGACAATTACCGGCTGACAAAGTGTCATGACCGCCACAGCCCTAAGTAGGGTTCAGGTGGAAATGCTCCAATAATGAGGTCACATCCACAGGAAGAAGAGGGGGACCATATCAGCATGTTCTTAACACTAAACACCCACAAGTGGAAGAAGCAGGGGTAGATATTAACACAAATGATATATACCAGGAGGGAAGAGGGGAAAGGGAAGGAGAGGGAGGAAATGAGGGGGAGGGAAGGAGGATGATGTGAGGTAGGAGAAGAAGAAGAGAGGTGAGGAAGGAGGAGGATGATGTGGAGTAGGAGAAGAAGAATGATGAGGAAGGAGCAGGATGATGTGGAGTAGGAGAAGAAGAATGATGAGGAAGGAGGAGGATGATGTGGAGTAGGAGAAGAAGAAGAGAGGTGAGGAAGGAGGAGGATGATGTGGAGTAGGAGAAGAAGAATGATGAGGAAGGAGGAGGATGATGTGGAGAAGAAGAAGAGAGGTGAGGAAGGATGAGGATGATGTGGAGTAGGAGAAGAAGAAGAGAGGTGAGGAAGGATGAGGATGATGTGGAGTAGGAGAAGAAGAAGAGAGGTGAGGAAGGATGAGGATGATGCGGAGTAGGAGAAGAAGAATGATGAGGAAGGAGCAGGATGATGTGGAGTAGAAGAAGAAGAGAGGTGAGGAAGGAGGAGGATGATGTGGAGTCAGAGAAGAAGAAGAGAGGTGAGGAAGGAGGAGGATGATGTGGAGTCGGAGAAGAAGAAGAGAGGTGAGGAAGGAGGAGGATGATGTGGAGTAGAAGAAGAAGAAGAGAGGTGAGAAGAAGATGATGAAGAAGAAGAATGGTGAGGAAGGAGGAGGATGAGTTGGAGTCGGAGAAGAAGAAGAGATGTGAGGAAGGAGGAGGATGATGTGGAGTAGAAGAAGAAGAAGAGAGGTGAGGAAGGAGGAGGATGTGGAGTCGGAGAAGAAGAAGAGATGTGAGGAAGGAGGAGGATGATGTGGAGTAGAAGAAGAAGAAGAGAGGTGAGGAAGGAGGAGGATGTGGAGTCGGAGAAGAAGAAGAGAGGTGAGGAAGGAGGAGGATGATGTGGAGTAGAATAAGAATGATGAGGAAGGAGGAAGATCTCCGATGAGCTGAAATGGTCAAACCACACAGTCACCATGGTGAAGAAGGCACGGCCGTGACTCTTCAACCTCAGGAGGCTGAAGAAATGTGGCCTGTCCCCGAGGGCCCTCACTCTGTTCTACAAGAACACCATCGAGAGACTACTGTCGGGCTGCATCCGTCTGGTAGGGCAACTCCACCGCCGCTGACCGCAAGGCTCGACAGAGGGTGTTACGCTCAGCCGAACACACCATTGACTGCTTACTGTGTGTCCTCCAGGACATCTACAACACCAGATGTCGCAGGACACTGCTGCTCTCTTTATGGATATTTATCCGTTTTCCAGTTTTCAATTAGCATATATTAATATTGTTATTATTATTTGATTATTGTCTCATTCCCTTCTCTTTTTAAACTGCACATCTGGAGCTCAGAGCATATGAATTTCACTGTTACCCTGTGCATGTGACTAATAAACTGTCTGTCTGTCTGTCTGTCTGTCTGTCTGTCTGTCTGTCTGTCTGTCTGTCTGTCTGTCTGTCTGTCTGTCTGTCTGTCTGTCTGTCTGTCTGTCTGTCTGTCTGTCTGTCTGTCTGTCTGTCTGTCTGTCTGTCTGTCTGTCTGTCTGTCTGTCTGTCTGTCTGTCTGTCTGTCTGTCTGTCTGTCTGTCTGTCTGTCTAACACTGAAATAGTAAATATATTTAGAGAGAGCTGTAAGAAAGAGAAAGAGCAGGTGAAAGAAGAGGGAAGGTACTGAGTTCTTCCTCTGTGGATGTACAATGCAAGGAGTAGGACACAGGCCGGTTGACTTGCATTTGTGACTTTTCCAGGGTGGAAGGCTGAGAAGTATAGTGAGTCTCTAACCATTAGCTCTAGCTGAGAGTGTAGTGTGTTTCTAAAGTGATTTTTCACCTTTAGCCATATCTGTAGTTCCATCTAGCTGCTAGATCCACTGGAAAGGGCTTCTTACATCATGTTGCTTGCTGATACCCATAGACTTCCAGTCATTGTGCTATGTATAGATAGGTTCGCAAGCCAATTCTAACTCTACCTTCCTTCATTACTGGACACAGATAAATAAAAATGGTCAACCAGGTCACATGTGACATAAGGCAATATTCGACGTCCATCCATGTCGGAGGATGTTGGGAGATGACGTGGAAACCTACTTGAAGGTTACAGCGCTCACTGTTTACACTGGCGCCAGGTTCCCAAGTCATCTCCCGACGTCCTCATACACGGATGGACGTCGAATACTGACTTGTATCCCGGGTAACCTGGCTGGGTGATTGACCATGACACTCATAATGTTGTTAATGCTTCACTTTCGATCGCTGCAGCTTTACATAGTCTATCGACAAATAGCCCACCCATTTTTACCTACCTCATCCCCATACTGTTTTTATTTATTTACTTTTCTGCTCTTTTGCACACCAGTATCTCTACCTGTACATGACCATCTGATCATTTATCACTCCAGTGTTAATCTACAAAATTGTAATTATTCGCCTTACTCCTCATGCCTTTTGCACACAATGTATATAGACTCCCCTTTTTTTCTACTGTGTTATTGACTTGTTAATTGTTTACTCCATGTGTAACTCTGTGTTGTCTGCTCACACTGCTATGCTTTATCTTGGCCAGGTCGCAGTTGCAAATGAGAACTTGTTCTCAACTAGCCTACCTGGTTAAATAAAGGTGAAATATATGCCATTTAGCAGACGCTTTTATCCAAAGCGACTTACAGTCATGTGTGCATAGTATTCTACGTATGGGTGGTCCCGGGGATCGAACCCACTACCCTGGCGTTACAAGCGCCATGCTCTACCAACTGAGCTACAGAAGGACCACGAAATAAAAAATAAATAAAAATGCTTCACTTTCCTTCTTAGATTATGAGGACAATTGCAATGAAGAAGTTCAAAGTCAACTTACAGTGTACATCACAGTAGAACTACATGATAAACATGACTCTTTTCTTGTCCAATCAATGTGGCCACAGTGACAGTACTTGCGCGCGTGTGTGTGTGTGTGTGTGTGTGTGTGTGTGTGTGTGTGTGTGTGTGTGTGTGTGTGTGTGTGTGTGTGTGTGTGTGTGTGTGTGTGTGTGTGTGTGTGTGTGTGTGTGTGTGTGTGTGTGTGTGTGTGTGTGTGTGTGCGTGTGTATGTGTGTGACAATATGAGGGTGAGGGGGTCAGTGTGTCTGTAAATGATCCTCTGTAGCAGGTCAGTAGGTCTCATCACCTCTTCACAGTAATAACTCTCCAGGTTAATTTGGCATCAGCAGAGGACTTGTTCGTCCAAACAACACACAGAGGGTAAAGGTCCTTCCCCTCCGTCTGACCCACACAGACCTCTATTAACACGGCTCTCTAACTGTAGTCCAAAGACATGAATCTATACACACACACTGTCTCTGACTGAGTCTTCCGTCTGTACTGTCTGTCCTGTCTGACTCACCGTAGTTTACTGTTATCATCAGCTCTATATTTACATTTTTTTTTAATTGAACCTTTATTTAACTAGGCAAGTCAGTTAAAAACAAAATCTTATTTACAATGACGGCCCACACCCGGCAACCCCTAAACCGGACGTTGCTAGGCCAGCTCTGCACCGCCCTATGGGACTCCCAATCACGGCCGGTTGTGATACAGCCTGTAATCAAACCAGGGTCTGTAGTGATGCCTCTAGCACTGAGATGCAGTGCTTTACCAGAGACAGATACTGTGTATAAAGTGGGGTTGTAAACCGGTAACATTGGCACTTACTCAGCTCTTTAGAATGACAGCAGTTTGATAAACCTGTTGGTCAGTCTGTTTCGGGAGAGATAATTGTGAATAAACTTCATTTTGTGGGTTGAAAGCAAACAGCCGATAGAACATTAGAGAATACGAGTGTTTATTGTGACGAGAAGATGTGTAAAAACTGAGTTTTAACGACAAAACAAGGTTTTTTATAAGCTGTTTATGTGTGTCTGTTTTTCACGCTGAAGTTGAGAGAAAAAGAATCAGATGCAGTCATTGTCAGACACAAGAGATAAAATGTTGTAAACATATTGATCGATCCTATAGCAGTCATACCATGAGGAGATAACAGGTATCCATTGTTAGCACATTGGGACGTCTGCTGATGTAAAAAAGGCTTTATAAATACATTTGATTGATTGATCGATTGATTGATTGATTGATTGAATCGATGACGAATGTGAATGAAATGTCCAAAACAAGTGCGGACTGCAGAGATAGACCGAGTAAATAATCAATTCATAGACTATCTTAATGAGAGGTAACTCTTGTTCTGCATTTAAATTGACAGTAATTTTTTCCAGGCCTCTCAGGGAGCCAATTTAACCTCTCATGCTAATTACCACAGTTTGTTGGAGTGTAAAATGTAATTAATCTGTTTGTCTGTGTGTATGTGTGTGTGTGTGTGTATTCCATCATTGTACTCATTGAAATGCTAATGAAGCGCAGCGCTGATCACTTCCCAGGAACACTGGCTATATAGTTTCCCTTCGTGGCTGTGACGCTCCTGGAGACGGCATCCAAGTTTTTACAAACCCATTCCGCTTCTCCTAAATTAATCAATTGGAGGTGTGGTGTGTTCTTGTGTTTGTGTGTGTGTGTTCAGCCAGGTCGCTCTAGATCCACTTCGATATCCGACGTCTTTACAGGTACCCAGTACGTCGGTAGATGCCTTCAAAACCATCCACTAGGGGCAACGGTGAGTGCTATTACCATCAAGTGGGGTTTTGCTAGGGTGTTGAGGACAGGGGTGGACGTCGGGTGTAAGCCGCGAGATCTGTGTCCGATGGTAGCGTGTTCAATCCCAACAATAGGAACCTTTTTCTTCTTTCTTTCCCCATCCCATACCTTAACCCTTTTACTTAACCATTCAAAAGTATTGCCTAAACTTGGCCAACCACGAGGTGCCAGGGACAGCCGAGGAGCAACCCAGAGTGTCCATAAAAACAAGAAATTTGACTTTTGGAGCAAGTTCCACATGTGACGTTCTGAGAAACATGGACAAACGTTGTAATCTGAAGTCAAATTGGTCAAGCAGTGAGATCTTGTGTGTGTGTGTGTGTGTGTGTGTGTGTGTGTGTGTGTGTGTGTGTGTGTGTGTGTGTGTGTGTGTGTGTGTGTGTGTGTGTGTGTGTGTGTGTGTGTGTGTGTGTGTGTGTGTGTGTGTGTGTGTGTGTGTGTGTTAGCTGCATGCGGTTGTAAGTTAGCCACGGTTGTGGCGGTAGCTAATCAATGGCTAATGAGAGTTAGCGGGGAGCTTGGATTGGCTAGTTGGCATTAGCCGGCATGCTAGCAGGCGTTTGGCAATTACCGTAATGATGTAAATTGGCATAAATGTCCCCCAGCTCTAAAGGAGAGGAGAAGAAATCTAACAATGATTATGATTAGGACTCTAATTGTAGTATAAACTCTACTGCTGTGCTGTACACATCACAACCCATTTACTAACGAAACAATTCCAATGAGGTCTCTGATTATGGTGTGCGTGAGCTTGCATGCGGGTATGTGAGAAAGAAGGGGAAGGGAGAAAGAGAGGGAGAGGTAGAAAGATTGAGAGACAGAGGGAGAGAGTTAGAGGGAGAGGGCAAGGGAGAAAGAGAGGGAGATGGAAAAAGAGAGGGGGCAATCTACTGCAAAGATAGCCTGCAAAGTTCTGTCATACTTTCCAGGTCTATGAACTTCTAATTTTTAAAACGAACCTCTCCAGAAATAAGTCTCTCACTGTTGCCGCCTGCTATCAACCCCCCTCCTCTCCCAGCTGTGCCCTGGACACCATTTGTAAATTGATCGCCTCCCATCTAGCTTCAGAGCTCGTTCTGTTAGGTGACCTAAACTGGGATATGCTTAACAGTCCTACAATCTAAGCTAGATGCCCTCAATCTCACACAAATCATCAAGGAACACACCAGGTACAACCCTAAATCCGTAACCATGGGAACCCTGATTGACATTATCCTGACCAACTTGCCCTCCAAATACACCTCTGCTGTTTTCTTTCAGGATCTCAGCGATCACTGCCTCATTGCCTGTATCCGCTACGGGTCCGCGGTCAAGCGACCACCCCTTATCACTGTCAAACGTTCCCTAAAACACTTCTGCGAGCAGGCCTTTCTAATCGACCTGGCCCGGGTATCCTGTAAGGATATTGACCTCATCCCGTCAGTCGAAGATGCCTGTTCATTCTTTAAAAGTAATTTCATCACCATCTTAGATAAGCATGCCCCTTTCAGAAAATACAGAACTAAGAACAGATATAGCCCTTGGTTCACACAAAAACATCCTGTGGCGGACTGCAATAGCATCAAATAGTCCCCTCGATATGCAACTGTTCAGGGAAGTCAGGAACCAATACACGCAGTCAGTCAAGAATGCAAAGGCCAGCTTTTTCAAGCAGAAATTTGCATCCTTTAGCTCTAACTGCAAAATGTTTTGGGCTAGGTAACACGGTCATCACTGATAAATCCATGATAATCGAACATTTCAATAAGCATTTGTCAACGGCTGGCCATGCCTTCCTTCTGGCTACTCCAACCTTGGCCAACAGCTCCGCACCCGCCACAGCAACTACTCGCCCAAGCCTCTCCAGCTTCTCCTTTACCAAAATCCAGACAGAAAATGTTCCGAAAGAGCTGCAAAACCTGGACCCGTACAAATCAGTTGGGCTAGACAATCTGGACCCTCTCTTTCTAAAACTATCCGCCGCCATTATTGCAACACCTATTACCAGCCTATTCAACCTCTCTTTCGTATCGTCCGAGATCCCTAAAGATTGGAAAACTGCAAAGGTCATCCCCCTCTTTAAAGGGCGTAACATCCTAGACCCAAACTGTTACAGATCTATATCCATCCTGCCCTGCCTATCTAAAGTCTTCGAAAGCCAAGTTATTAATCAACAGATCACTGACCATTTTGAATCCCACCGTACCTTCTCCACTGTGCAATCCGGTGTCCGAGCCGGTCACGGGTGCACCTCAGCCACGCTCAAGGTACTAAACGATATCATAACCGCCATCGAAAAAAGACAGTACGGTGCAGCCGTCTTCATCGACCTTCATCGACCGTTCACCGTAATCTTATTGGCAGACTCGATAGAATGAGTTTTTCTAATGACTGCCTCGACTGGTTCACCAACTACTTTAGAGGGAGAAGGAGAAGGAGAAAGAGGGAGATAGAGGGAGAAGGAGAAAGATGGAGGTGGAGAAGGAGAAAGAGGGAGATGGAGAAAGAGGGAGATGGAGAGGGAGAAGGAGAAAGAGGGATATGGACAAGGAGAAGGAGAAAGAGGGAGATGGAGAGGGAGAAGGAGAAAGAGGGAGATGAAGAGGGAGACGGAGAAAGAGGGAGATGGAGAGGGAGAAGGAGTAAGAGGGCGGTGGAGAGGGAGACGGAGAAAGAGGGGGAGAAATAACATTTGAGATAGTGGTCTTTGATTGGATGTGAGATAGTGATCTTTGATTGGATGTGAGATAGTGATCTTTGATTGGATGTGAGATAGTGATCTTTGTGAACCATGCTTGATCAGCCCCACCTCCTCTGTGTAGGAGATAAATTACTCCTCAGCCTTAAATGTCTGTGTTTGCACCAGTCAATAGCTATCTTTTGGGGAGCGCGGCCTGTGCTTGAGGGAGGACGGTCCTCGTGTTTGTGAAGAAAATGTTCCGTGTTCGAGCCAGGTATGTGCCACATTGGAAGGAAAGAGGTACTGGCTAAGCACCAGCATGACTTCCTTGACAGCGGTGCCCAGTGATCCAGATCTACAGCTCAACGTTGGAAATCAAATCAAATCAAATCAAATTTTATTTGTCACATACACATGGTTAGCAGATGTTAATGCGAGTGTAGCGAAATGCTTGTGCTTCTAGTTCCGACAATGCAGTGATAACCAACAAGTAATCTAACTAACAATTCCAAAACTACTGTCTTATACACAGTGTAAGGGGATAAGGAACATGTACATAAGGATATATGAATGAGTGATGGTACAGAGCAGCATACAGTAGATGGTATCGAGTACAGTATATACATATGAGATGAGTGTGTAGACAAAGTAAACAAAGTGGCATAGTTAAAGTGGCTAGTGATACATGTGTTACATAAGGATGCAGTCGATGTTGTAGAGTACAGTATATACATATGCATATGAGATGAATAATGTAGGGTAAGTAACATTATATAAGGTAGCATTGTTTAAAGTGGCTAGTGATATATTTACATCATTTCCATCAATTCCCATTATTAAAATGGCTGGAGTTGGGTCAGTGTCAATGACAGTGTGTTGGCAGCAGCCACTCAATGTTAGTGGTGGCTATTTAACAGTCTGATGGCCTTGAGATAGAAGCTGTTTTTCAGTCTCTCGGTCCCAGCTTTGATGCACCTGTACTGACCTCGCCTTCTGGATGATAGCGGGGTGAACAGGCAGTGGTTCGGGTGGTTGATGTCCTTGATGATCTTTATGGCCTTCCTCTAACAACGGGTGGTGTAGGTGTCCTGGAGGGCAGGTAGTTTGCCCCCGGTGATGCGTTGTGCAGTCCTCACTACCCTCTGGAGAGCCTTACGGTTGAGGGCGGAGCAGTTGCCGTACCAGGCGGTGATACAGCCCGCCAGGATGCTCTCGATTGTGCATCTGTAGAAGTTTGTGAGTGCTTTTGGTGACAAGCCGAATTTTTCAGCCTCCTGAGGTTGAATAGGCGCTGCTGCGCCTTCTTCACGACGCTGTCAGTGTGAGTGGACCAATTCAGTTTGTCTGTGATGTGTATGCCGAGGAACTTAAAACTAGCTACCCTCTCCACTACTGTTCCATCGATGTGGATAGGGGGTGTTCCCTCTGCTGTTTCCTGAAGTCCACAATCATCTCCTTAGTTTTGTTGACGTTGAGTGTGAGGTTATTTTCCTGACACCACACTCCAAGGGCCCTCACCTCCTCCCTGTAGGCCGTCTCGTCGTTGTTGGTAATCAAGCCTACCACTGTTGTGTCGTCCGCAAACTTGATGATTGAGTTGGAGGCGTGCGTGGCCACGCAGTCGTGGGTGAACAGGGAGTACAGGAGAGGGCTCAGAACGCACCCTTGTGGGGCCCCGTGTTGAGGATCAGCGGGGAGGAGATGTTGTTGCCTACCCTCACCACCTGGGGGCGGCCCGTCAGGAAGTCCAGTACCCAGTTGCACAGGGCGGGGTCGAGACCCAGGGTCTCGAGCTTGATGACGAGCTTGGAGGGTACTATGGTGTTGAATGCCGAGCTGTAGTCGATGAACAGCATTCTCACATAGGTATTCCTCTTGTCCAGGTGGGTTAGGGCAGTGTGCAGTGTGGTTGAGATTGCATCGTCTGTGGACCTATTTGGGCGGTAAGCAAATTGGAGTGGGTCTAGGGTGTCAGGTAGGGTGGAGGTGATATGGTCCTTGACTAGTCTCTCAAAGCACTTCATGATGACGGAAGTGAGTGCTACGGGGCGGTAGTCGTTTAGCTCAGTTACCTTAGCTTTCTTGGGAACAGGAACAATGGTGGCCCTCTTGAAGCATGTGGGAACAGCAGACTGGTATAGGGATTGATTGAATATGTCCGTAAACACACCGGCCAGCTGGTCTGCGCATGCTCGGAGGGCGCGGCTGGGGATGCCGTCTGGGCCTGCAGCCTTGCGAGGGTTAACACGTTTAAATGTCTTACTCACCTTGGCTGCAGTGAAGGAGAGACTGCATGTTTCCGTTGCAGGCCGTGTCAGTGGCACTGTATTGTCCTCAAAGCGGGCAAAAAAGTTATTTAGTCTGCCTGGGAGCAAGACATCCTGGTCCGTGACTGGGCTGGATTTCATCTTGTAGTCCGTGATTGACTGTAGACCCTGCCACATGCCTCTTGTGTCTGAGCCATTGAATTGAGATTCCACTTTGTCTCTGTACTGACGCTTAGCTTGTTTGATAGCCTTACGGAGGGAATAGCTGCACTGTTTGTATTCAGTCATGTTGCCAGACACCTTGCCCTGATTAAAAGCAGTGGTTCGCGCTTTCAGTTTCACGCGAATGCTGCCATCAATCCACGGTTTCTGGTTAGGGAATGTTTTTATCGTTGCTATGGGAACGACATCTTCGACGCACGTTCTAATGAACTCGCACACCGAATCAGCGTATTCGTCAATATTCCCATCTGACGCAATACGAAACATGTCCCAGTCCACGTGATGGAAGCAGTCTTGGAGTGTAGAGTCAGCTTGTTCTGACCAGCGTTGGACAGACCTCAGCGTGGGAGCCTCTTGTTTTAATTTCTGTCTGTAGGCAGGGATCAACAAAATGGAGTCGTGGTCAGCTTTTCCGAAAGGGGGGCGGGGCAGGGCCTTATATGCGTCGCGGAAGTTAGAGTAACAATGATCCAAGGTTTTACCACCCCTGGTTGCGCAATCGATATGCTGATAAAATTTAGGGAGTCTTGTTTTCAGATTGGCTTTGTTAAAATCCCCAGCTACAATGAATGCAGCCTCCGGATAAATGTTTTCCAGTTTGCAAAGAGTTAAATAAAGTTCGTTCAGAGCCATCGATGTGTCTGCTTGGGGGGGATATATACGGCTGTGATTATAATCGAAGAGAATTCTCTTGGAAGATAATGCGGTCTACATTTGATTGTGAGGAATTCTAAATCAGGTGAACAGAAGGATTTGAGTTCCTGTATGTTTTCTTCATCACACCATGTCCCGTTAGTCATGAGGCATACGCCCCCTCCACTCTTCTTACCAGAGAGATGTTTGTTTCTGTCGGCGCGATGCGTGGAGAAACCCGTTGGCTGTACCGCCCTGGATAGCGTTTTCCCAGTAAGCCATGTCTCCGTAAAGCAGAGAACGTTGCAGTCTCTGATGTCCCTCTGGAATGTCACCCTTGCTCGGATTTCATCAACCTTGTTGTCGAGAGACTGGACATTGGCAAGAAGAATACTGGGAAGTGGTGCGCGATGTGCCCTTTTCCGGAGTCTGACCAGAACACCGCCGCGTTTCCCTCTTTTTCGGAGTCGTTTCCTTGGGTCGCTGCATGCGATCCATTCCGTTGTCCTGTTTGTAAGGCAGAACACAGGATCCGCGTCGCGGAAAACATATTCTTGGTCGTACTGATGGTGAGTTGACGCTGATCTTATATTCAGTAGTTCTTCTCGACTGTATGTAATGAAACCTAAGATGACCTGGGGTACTAATGTAAGAAATAACACGTAAAAAAACAAAAAACTGCATAGTTTCCTAGGAACGCGAAGCGAGGCGGCCATCTCAGTCGGCGCCGGAAGTTCATTCTGGCTAAGCACCAGCATGACTTCCTTGACAGCGGTGCCCAGTGATCCAGATCTACAGCTCAACGTTGGAAGGAAAGTGGTACTCGCTAAGCACCAGCATGACTTCCTTGACAGCGGTGCCCAGTGATCCAGATCTACAGCTCAACGTTGGAAGGAAAGTGGTACTCGCTAAGCACCAGCATGACTTCCTTGACAGCGGTGCTAATGATCCAGATCTACAGCTCAACGTTGGAAGGAAAGTGGTACTGGCTAAGCACCAGCATGACTTCCTTGACAGCGGTGCCCAGTGATCCAGATCTACAGCTCAACGTTGGAAGGAAAGTGGTACTGGCTAAGCACCAGCATGACTTCCTTGACAGCGGTGCCCAGTGATCCAGATCTACAGCTCAACGTTGGAAGGAAAGTGGTACTGGCTAAGCACCAGCATGACTTCCTTGACAGCGGTGCCTAGTGATCCAGATCTACAGCTCAACGTTGGAAGGAAAGTGGTACTGGCTAAGCACCAGCATGACTTCCTTGACAGCGGTGCCCAGTGATCCAGATCTACAGCTCAACGTTGGAAGGAAAGTGGTACTGGCTAAGCACCAGCATGACTTCCTTGACAGCGGTGCCCAGTGATCCAGATCTACAGCTCAACGTTGGGATCTCTGTTGAATATGTTTGAGTGTGACATTTACTCTTCAGACTCAAATATTACACATTTGAACAATATCAGAGCTTGTAATATTAGGTTACATGGGTTAACGTGGCCCAGCCTCCTCCATCCAGGTATTATTCAGTACTTATTGAGTTTTAGGGGGTGTTTTCCTTAGAGTAGATTATGATAGCCAACAACCGAAAACATATTACTGTTTGTTTGTCAGGCAGGACCATACATCATTGAATGAGAGCACATTTGACTTGGACAGTTGTCTGTTGATCAGCTACCAAAACGTGAAGTTTACATTCATCATAAATATTCATGTTTTTTTTGCCGAGTGTTTATTGCTCTATATTTCCAAAATGCTTTAATAATATATCCTAATGTTGTTTGTTTCTGTATGTAGGGCAGGCAATTGACTACTTGAATTCCATATTTCTACAATATGAGAGCTTCCAATATTGGGTTATATAATTCTGCACTGTTTGAGTTAAGGGTGAGTCACAATATCTATCAATTTAACCACTTTTGCTGTAAAAATATTTTTACACAATCATCCATTTCATACACTGGAAAATACAAAACATTATGAATTCCTACTCTTTCTATGACAGACTGACCGGGTGAATCCAGGTAAAAGCTATGATCCATTATTACTGTCACCCGTCAAATCCACTTCAGTTTAGACGAAGGTGTGGAGACAGGTTAATTTAAAGAAGGATTTATATGCTTTTGAGAGAGCATTGGGACATGGATTGTGTATGTGTACCATTTAGAGAGTGAATGGGCAAGACAAATTATTTACTTGCCTTTGAACGAGGAATGTGTCATCGGTTTGTGTCCATGCTGCTTGCATTTTCACACTCCACAGTTTCCCGTGTATATCAAGAATCGTCCACCACCCAACGAACCATTGGAGTCAACATGGGCTGGCATCCCTGAATGCTTTTGACACTTTGTGTAGTCCATACCCCTACAGATTGTGGTTGTCCTGAGAGCAAAAACTCAATAATATGAAGGTGTTCCTAATAATTGGTATACTCATTGTATATATGAGAGACCCTGTTATACCTTGTGTAGGGGTATCTACTAACCTAACAGAAAGACTGGTAGCAGACATATTCTGTTAATTATCACCATGGATATAACGTAGAACCCCTTATTATTGGCATCTTCAAAGGCGTTTAAGAAATATATTACCTTCAACAATGTTATATTGTGATCAAGGCATCACTGTTTTGTGATAATTGGTATCGTAAAAATGTTAGCTAATGGATCAGCAATTAGCATGTTTGACATTTCAGTGGAAATACTACTATCAGCTTTTTAATAAACAGCTTAGCAAAAAAAAAATATGTCCGTATTATCGGCATACGGTCCCCAGTTGTCGGCCACCTTACTATTTTGTTCCTTTACAAGATATATCTGTTTAATTTTGTTCAAAATTGAGAAATCAACCTCATGACCGAAGTGTTTACTAGATAGTTGACTAGTTGGCCTTCTGGTAAAAAAGACTTGCATGTCAACTTTTCATTGTGTAGCCTGATGTGCCCTCCTGTGGAATCCTACTAAATGGTTATTCACCAACATATTCAGTGATGTAACCAGCTAATGTCTCATCATTTGTTTTACATATTAATTTTATGTTTTGGAAAATAGACAACAGTTTAATACTAAAATATAAACAAGTTTAAATGAATACAATTTTTATTTCAGTTACGTGTATTGACATAAACAATTAAAACGCTGTTGGAGTTTGTGGTGCAGAGATGCACTTGGAAAGCAAAGGAAGAAATACACAAGATGGGTTGAAGAAATATATTTATTATATTTTATAAAATTCACGTATACGTGGTAATCTCCAAAAAACTAAATATGCCTAACCTTGGCAGCGTGGCGGATAGCCATCCCTGCCCCGCAGTCCTCCACAGCATGGACCATGTCCACCTGACTAACCTTGGCAGCGTGGCAGATAGCCATCCCTAACCCACAGTCCTCCACAGCATGGACCATGTCCACCTGACTAACCTTGGCAGCGTGGCAGATAGCCATCCCTAACCCACAGTCCTCCACAGCATGGACCATGTCCACCTGACTAACCTTGGCAGCGTGGCGGATAGCCATCCCTAACCCACAGTCCTCCACAGCATGGACCATGTCCACCTGACTAACCTTGGCAGCGTGGCGGATAGCCATCCCTAACCCACAGTCCTCCACAGCATGGAACATGTCCACCTGACTAACCTTGGCAGCGTGGCTGATAGCCATCCCTAACCCACAGTCCTCCACAGCATGGACCATGTCCACCTGACTAACCTTGGCAGCGTGGCAGATAGCCATCCCTTACCCACAGTCCTCCACAGCATGGACCATGTCCACCTGACTAACCTTGGCAGCGTGGCAGATAGCCATCCCTAACCCACAGTCCTCCACAGCATGGACCATGTCCACCTGACTAACCTTGGCAGCGTGGCAGATAGCCATCCCTAACCCACAGTCCTCCACAGCATGGACCATGTCCACCTGACTAACCTTGGCAGCGTGGCAGATAGCCATCCCTAACCCACAGTCCTCCACAGCATGGACCATGTCCACCTGACTAACCTTGGCAGCGTGGCAGATAGCCATCCCTAACCCACAGTCCTCCACAGCATGGACCATGTCCACCTGACTAACCTTGGCAGCGTGGCGGATAGCCATCCCTGCCCCGCAGTCCTCCACAGCATGGACCATGTCCACCTGACTAACCTTGGCAGCGTGGCGGATAGCCATCCCTAACCCACAGTCCTCCACAGCATGGAACATGTCCACCTGACTAACCTTGGCAGCGTGGCAGATAGCCATCCCTAACCCACAGTCCTCCACAGCATGGAACATGTCCACCTCCCTCCACTGCTTCCTCTGGACTTTCTCCATGCTGTGGTGGTAAATATATGTCAGTGAATAACTTGGCACACTATACACATTTCAGAAAGATAACTCAATCTGAATATGTGTAAACATTTACATTTCAGAGCTCAGGCATTGAAAGATGACGATGAAAGTTTTCACAGCAACTGAAAGTATAACCACGGTTTTTCTTTGATGATCTCTGTACTGAAAATTAGTGTCCCAATGAGTTTAACACTGATGCATACGTTGTAACATTTGACACAAATACTGTGTCTATGTAGCTCTTGTAATATTAAACATAGCCTACAGTGATAGGTGTCAAAGTTCATGGTTCAAAGTTCAAAATACATTTTTGCAGATTGTGCAAAACTCCCCCGTCAGAGGACTCCAATTTTGATATGGTACAGCTTGACATCATTCAGCTGTTTTTGTGATATGCATTATCTAACTTTAACTATTTATTTATTTTTGCTTACTTATCAGTTATATCTGCATTTATTAACCAAGCTAGCAACATTAGCAAATCCGTTAGCTATATTTCAGAGGTAAAACGTTTGATATTAAATGATGTGTGGTCTGTCGCGCAGTCTAATTTTACAATATGCAGCGTGTCCTATAACATGTGTATAGATGTCACTGTTTTGAAAACTCTCAAAACCTAACTTATCTTACATACTGTAAATTGGTGGTCAGCAAGCTAGAAGGGTGTCTTTAGTCACAGAACATTCCAGTCCATTTAAATGTTGAGCTTGAGGTGATTTAGTCCTCCAACTGCTAGAGTTTCAGATGTTAGGGGGTGGCCAACGTTGGGGGAAAATTAGTTACTAGTCTGACAGTTTTGAAGTAATGTGAAAAAAACTGCTTCTCTAAAAACATTCAAAATGATTCCCTTCTAATGAAAACAGTTGGTTGCATCATAACTGTGGGACCAACTAAACAGTATCCATTCCTTCTGAAAGATTGGCTGCACACTTTAAATTCATCAAGAGCATTGAACACCAACCTATTGGATTTGCATTACGATTAATACATATTTTGCAAAAAATATAATGTCCATTGAGATCCACGAGAGGAAGTCAGAGAGTGGAGTTGGTTAGGGAGCGAGGGAAGAGGGGTAGGGAGCGAGGGAGAGGGGTAGGGAGCGAGGGAAGAGGGGTAGGGAGCGAGGGAAGAGGGGTAGGGAGCGAGGGAAGAGGGGTAGGGAGCGAGGGAAGAGGGGTAGGTAGCGAGGGAAGAGGGGTAGGGAGCGAGGGAAGAGGGGTAGGGAGCGAGGGAAGAGGGGTAGGGAGCGAGGGAAGAGGGGTAGGGAGCGAGGGAAGAGGGGTAGGGAGCGAGGGAAGAGGGGTAGGGAGCGTGGATAGAGGGATAGGAAGCGAGGGAGCAAGGTTAGAGGGATAGGTAGCGAGGGAAGAGGGGTAGGGAGCGAGGGAAGAGGGGTAGGGAGCGTGGATAGAGGGATAGGTAGCGAGGGAAGGTTAGGGGATAGGGAGCGAGGGTAGAGGGATAGGTAGCGAGGGAAGAGGGGTAGGGAGCGAGGGTAGAGGGATAGGTAGCGAGGGAAGAGGGGTAGGGAGCGAGGGTAGAGGGATAGGTAGCGAGGGAAGAGGGGTAGGGAGCGTGGATAGAGGGATAGGAAGCGAGGGAAGAGGGGTAGGGAGCGTGGATAGAGGGATAGGAAGCGAGGGAAGAGGGGTAGGGAGCATGGATAGAGGGATAGGAAGCGAGGGAAGCAAGGTTAGGGAGCGTGGATAGAGGGATAGGAAGCGAGGGAAGAGGGGTAGGGAGCGTGGATAGAGGGATAGGTAGCGAGGGAGCAAGGTTAGAGGGATAGGTAGCGAGGGAAGAGGGGTAGGGAGCGTGGATAGAGGGATAGGAAGCGAGGGAGCAAGGTTAGAGGGATAGGGAGCGAGGGTAGAGGGATAGGGAGTGGAGGTAGGGGGATAGGGAGTGGAGGTAGAGGGGTATGGAGTGGAGGTAGAGGGATAGGGAGTGGAGGTAGAGGGATATGGAGTGGAGGTAGAGGGATAGGGAGTGGAGGTAGAGGGGTATGGAGTGGAGGTAGAGGGATAGGGAGTGGAGGTTAGAGGGATAGGGAGTGGAAGGTAGGGGGTATGGAGTGGAGGTAGAGGGGTAGGGAGTGAAGGTAGAGGGATAGGGGTGGAGGTGGGGGGATAGGGAGTGGAGGTAGAGGGGTATGGAGTGGAGGTAGAGGGATAGGGAGTGGAGGTAGGGGGATAGGGAGTGGAGGTAGAGGGGTATGGAGTGGAGGTAGAGGGATAGGGAGTGGAGGTAGAGGGGTATGGAGTGGAGGTAGAGGGGTATGGAGTGGAGGTAGAGGGATAGGGAGTGGAGGTAGAGGGATAGGGAGTGAAGGTAGAGGAGTAGGGAGTGGAGGTAGAGGGGTAGGGAGTGGAGGTAGAGGGGTAGGGACTGAAGGTAGAGGGATAGGGAGTGGAGGTAGGGGGATAGGGAGTGGAGGTAGAGGGGTATGGAGTGGAGGTAGAGGGATAGGGAGTGGAGGTAGAGGGGTATGGAGTGGAGGTAGAGGGGTATGGAGTGGAGGTAGAGGGATAGGGAGTGGAGGTAGAGGGATAGGGAGTGAAGGTAGAGGAGTAGGGAGTGGAGGTAGAGGGGTAGGGAGTGGAGGTAGAGGGGTAGGGAGTGAAGGTAGAGGGGTATGGAGTGGAGGTAGAGGGATAGGGAGTGGAGGTAGAGGGATAGGGAGTGAAGGTAGAGGGGTAGGGAGTGGATGTAGAATAATAGGGAGTGGAGGTAGAGGGGTAGGGAGTGGAGGTAGAGGGGTAGGGAGTGGAGGTAGAGGGGTAGGGAGTGGAGGTAGAGGGGTAGGGAGTGAAGGTAGAGGGGTATGGGGTGGAGGTAGAGGGATAGGGAGTGAAGGTAGAATAAGAGAGAGAGGTAGAATAAGTAATCTAGAGGTAGAATAATAGAGAGAGAGATAGGTAGAATAAGAGAAATATAGATGTAGAATAAGAGAGAGAAAGCTGTCCAATGAGAGAGAGGTAGAATAAGACAGTGACAGAGGTAGAATAAGAGAGTGAAAGAGGTACAATAAGAGAGAGATAGAGGTACAATAAGAGAGAGGTAGAATAAGAAATCTAGAGGTAGAATAAGAAATTTAGAGGTAGAATGAGAGTGAGATGTAGAATAAGAGAGAGATAATGGTAGAATAAATAATCTAGATATATAATAAGAGAGGTAAAATACTAGAGAGAGAGGTCGAATAAGTCAATTAGAGGTAGAATAATAGAGATAGAGATGTAGAATAAGTAATCTAGAGGTAGAATAAGAGAGAGAGGGGTAGAATAAGTCATCTAGAGGTAGAATATGAGAGAGAGATGTGGAATAAATCATCTCGAAGTAGAATAAGAGAGAAAGAGGTAGAATAAGTAATCTTGAGGAAGAATAATAGAGTGATAAGAGAGTGATAGAGAGAATAAGTCATCTATAGTTAGAATATGAGAGCAATAGAGGTAGAATAAGAGAGAGAGGTAGAATAAGTCATCTAGAAGTAGAATAAGAGAGCGATAGAGAGAATAAGTAATCTATAGTTAGAATAAGAGAGCAATAGAGGTAGAATAAGAGAGAGAGGTAGAATAAGTCATCTAGAGGTAGAATAATAGAGAGATAGGTAGAATAAGATAAATATAGATGTAGAATAAGAGAGAGAAAGCTGTCCAATGAGAGAGTGAAGATAGAGGGAGAGAGAGTGAAGGTAGAGGGATAAGTCATCTATAGGTAGAATAAGAGAAATATAAATGTAGAATAAGAGAGAGAAAGCTGTCCAATGAGAGAGTGAAGATAGAGGAGAGAGAGTGAAGGTAGAGGGATAGGGAGTGGAGGTGGAGGGAGTGGAGCCATCTATAGAGGAAAATAAGTCATCTATAGTTAGAATAAGAGAGCAATAGAGGTAGAATAAGATCATCTCGAGAGTAGAATAAGAGAGAGAAAGCTGTCCAATGAGAGAGTGAAGATAGAGGAGAGAAGTAAGGTAGAGGGATAGGGAGTGGAGGTAGAATAAGAGAAATATAAATGTAGAATAAGAGAGAGAAAGCTGTCCAATGAGAGAGTGAAGATAGAGGGAGAGAGAGTGAAGGTAGAGGGATAGGGAGTGGAGGTAGAATAAGAGAAATATAAATGTAGAATAAGAGAGAGAAAGCTGTCCAATGAGAGAGTGAAGATAGAGGGAGAGAGAGTGAAGGTAGAGGGATAGGGAGTGGAGGTGGAGGGAGTGGAGCCATCTATAGAGGAAAATAAGTAATCTATAGTTAGAATAAGAGAGCAATAGAGGTAGAATAAGAGAGAGAGAGAGGTAGAATAAGAGAGAGATAGTGGTAGAATAAGATAGAGATACTGGTAGAATGGGATAGAGAGATAGTGGTAGAATAAGAGAGTGATAGTGGTGGAATAAGATAGAGATAGTGGTAGAATGGGATAGAGATAGTGGTAGAATAAGAGAGCGATAGTGGTGGAATGGGATAGAGATAGTTGTAGAATAAGAGAGAGATAGTGGTAGAATAAGAGTTGTAGAGGCTGCTCGGACATGGAAACCCATTTCATGAATCTCCCAATGAACAGTTATTGTGCTAATCTTGCTTCCAGAGGCAGTTTGGAACTCAGTAGTGAGTGTTGCAACCGAGGGCAGACACGCGCTACGTGTTCTGTGAGCTTGTGTGGCTGAGTCGTTGTTGCTCCCAGACGTTGCCACTTCACAACAGCAGCTAAAGTTTCCCGGAGCAGCACTAGCAGGGCAGACATTTTACAAACTGACTTGTTGGAAAAGTGGCATCCTATGACGGTGCCACGTTGAAAGTCACTGAGCTCTTCAGTAAGGTCATTCTACTGTCAACGTTTGATCATGTAGAGTGTATGGCTGTGTGCTCCATTTGATGCAGTATCGAAATGTCAGCAACGCGTGTGGCTGAAATAGCTGAATCCACTCATTTGAAGAGGTTTCCACATGATCTTGAAAATATACCACAGGAGACGACTGAGAACGGCTCAGAATAACGGCCGGAACAGAGCAAATGGAATGACATCAAACACCTGGAAACCATGGAAACCATGTGTTCCGTGTATTCGATACCATTACACTGATTACGCTCCAGTCATTACCACAAGCCAGTCCTCCCAAATTAAGGTGCCACCAACCTCCTGTGATATATTGTGTATGTGTCTAATGCTATAGTCATTGTTCATGGTAATTTGTCAGTATGTGTACTACTGTACCGACAGCTGTTTTCATCCTGGAGATCCAAGCCTTCTGTAATGAGTACCAGGAGAAAATTGTTTCCAATCATCTCAATGAAAACAAATCATACTTGAACCCTGTCTCTGTGCTAGCTTTGATATCCCTCAAAGGAGAGGAAGGAGAGAAAGGAATTCATGGAGAGAGAGAGAGAGAGAGAGAGAGAGAGAGAGAGAGAGAGAGAGAGAGAGAGAGAGAGAGAGAGAGAGAGAGAGAGAGAGAGAGAGGCAACAAACAAAGTCAGTTCTGATCACTAGGGACAACCACACACAGTCGAGCAGAACGAAATAAAGAATATGAGGGACAGAGGGATACACAGAGAAAGAAAGAAAGAGACAATTGGAATAAAAAAAGAGCTGAAAGAAAAATGTAGTACAACTATGAGGGAGAACAAAGGGGAAACAGGCCTGTACAGTACAACTATGAGGGAGAGCAAAGGGGAAACAGGCCTGTACAGTACAACTATGAGGGAGAGCAAAGGGGAAACAGGCCTGTACAGAACAAATAAGGGAGAAAGCAAAGGGAAACAGGCCTGTACAGTACAACTATGAGGGAGAGCAAAGGGGAAACAGGCCTGTACAGTACAAATGAGGGAGAGCAAAGGGAAACAGGCCTGTACAGTACAACTATGAGGGAGAGCAAAGGGGAAACAGGCCTGTACAGTACAACTATGAGGGAGAGCAAAGGGGAAACAGGCCTGTACAGTACAACTATGAGGGAGAGCAAAGGGGAAACAGGCCTGTACAGTACAACTATGAGGGAGAGCAAAGGGGAAACAGGCCTGTACAGTACAACTATGAGGGAGAACAAAGGGAAACAGGCCTGTACAGTACAACTATGAGGGAGAGCAAAGGGGAAACAGGCCTGTACAGTACAACTATGAGGGAGAGCAAAGGGGAAACAGGCCTGTACAGTACAACTATGAGGGAGAACAAAGGGAAACAGGCCTGTAAGAAGGAACACCATGCAAAGAAGACCTTGAGTTCATTCTGGGTGTGCGTCCTTGAGTTCATTCTGGGTGTGCGTCCTTGAGGTCATTCTGGGTGTGCGACCTTGAGGTCATTCTGGGTTTGTGACCTTGAGTTCAATCTGGGTGTGTGACCTTGAGTTCATTCTGGGTGTGCGACCTTGAGGTCATTCTGGGTGTGCGACCTTGAGGTCATTCTGGGTGTGTGACCTTGAGGTCATTCTGGGTGTGCGACCTTGAGGTCATTCTGGGTGTGCGACCTTGAGGTCATTCTGGGTGTGCGACCTTGAGGTCATTCTGGGTTTGTGACCTTGAGTTCATTCTGGGTGTGTGACCTTGAGTTCATTCTGGGTGTGTGACCTTGAGGTCATTCTGGGTGTGTGACCTTGAGTTCATTCTGGGTGTGTGACCTTGAGGTCATTCTGGGTGTGTGACCTTGAGTTCATTCTGGGTTGGGGTGCACATTAACCCCTGTCATTACACTCCATAAGGATCTCAACACGTCCAGATGGAGAAAAGACTGTTTTGAACCCTTCTCCTATACATCCTCATACTCCTCCCACGCACCCCCTTCCCCCCTCCTCCGCTTCTCTCTCCTCCAATTGTCCATGTTGTGTTGGAGGCCTGCAACGATTCTCTCAACGTCACAGTGTGTGTATATGATTAATCTATTTGTGGTGTGTGTGTGTGTGTGTGTGTGTGTGTGTGTGTGTGTGTGTGTGTGTGTGTGTGTGTGTGTGTGTGTGTGTGTGTGTGTGTGCGTGCGTGCGTGCGTGCGTGCGTGCGTGCGTGCGTGCGTGCGTGCGTGCGTGTGTAGCATGTGATTAATCACTACATGGACCAGTGGCTTGAACATGGTCTCCTCTCTGCATACAAGAGGTAGTATTGCAGTTTAAAGTAAATTAATGTCGCCGGTGTAGATAGTGTTTATGATGATGCACACTGTTCTGTGTCAGACATAGGCATGCGTGAGGATCAAGCTGTGTTCAGTGTATTAGGCCTGACATGGTTGTCTAGATGTGTTCAGTGTATTAGGCCTGACAGGGTTGTCTGTAGCTGTGTTCGGTGTATTAGGCCTGACAGGGTTGTCTGTAGCGGTGTTCAGTGTATTAGGCCTGACATGGTTGTCTGTAGCTGTGTTCAGTGTATTAGGCCTGGCATGGATGTCTAGATGTGTTCAGTGTATTAGGCCTGACAGGGTTGTCTGTAGCGGTGTTCAGTGTATTAGGCCTGACATGGTTGTCTGTAGCTGTGTTCAGTGTATTAGGCCTGACATGGTTGTCTGTAGCTGTGTTCGGTGTATTAGGCCTGACATGGTTGTCTGTAGCTGTGTTCAGTGTATTAGGCCTGGCATGGATGTCTAGATGTGTTCAGTGTATTAGGCCTGACATGGTTGTCTGTAGCGTTGTTCAGTGTATTAGGCCTGACATGGTTGTCTGTAGCTGTGTTCGGTGTATTAGGCCTGACAGGGTTGTCTGTAGCTGTGTTCGGTGTATTAGGCCTGACAGGGTTGTCTGTAGCTGTGTTCGGTGTATTAGGCCTGACATGGATGTCTGTAGATGTGTTCGGTGTATTAGGCCTGACAGGGTTGTCTGTAGCTGTGTTCGATGTATTAGGCCTGACAGGGTTGTCTGTAGCTGTGTTCGGTGTATTAGGCCTGACATGGATGTCTGTAGATGTGACATTGTAGGATGAAATTGGATCCAATAAAGCGCCGTCCACAGGGCATGTGGCATGGCGTTTCAAAATGGAGCGATAGCCTTCCTTCTTCAAGATCCATTTTAGCCTGTACAAATCTCCCACTTTACCACCACCAAAGCACCCCCAGACCATCACATTGCCTCCACCATGCTTGACAGATGGCGTCTCCTCCAGCATCTTTTCATTGTTTCTGCGTCTCACGAATGTTCTTCTTTGTGATCCGAACAACTCAAACTTAGATTTGTCTGTCCATTACACTTTTTTCCAATCTTCCTCTGTCCAGTGTCTGTTTTATTTTGCCCATGTTAATTTTTTCTTTTTATTGGCCAGTCATGAGATTTGCAACTCTGCCTAGAAGGTCAGCATCCCAGAGTCGCCACTTCACTGTTGACGTTGAGACTGGTGTTTTGTGGGTACTATTTAATGAAGCTGCCAGTTGAGGACTTGTGAGGCCCATGCGCCGGTAGTTTGGAGACTAAGAAAGGATTTTTTAAACCTCCCACTTTGGACTGGATGTGGCAATGTATTATACAAACATGTATAATCTATGAGCATAATTACTGTTTCACCTAAATTAGCCACTGAATCCAGAGTTTCAAAGCAACTTTTTTATGAATTAAAAACTCCTCACATTTGAGCGACAGCTAGCACGAGGCCTGCCCAGCATAGTCCTCTGTGTTCTTATATATACACTACATGGTCAAAAGTATGTGGACGATCGTTCAAGTTAGTGGATTCAACTATTTCAGGCACAGCTGTCATTGACAGGTATATAAAATGGAGCACACAGCCTTGAAGTCCGCATAGACAAACATTGGCAGGAGAATGGCTCATACTGAAGAGCTCAGTGACTTTCGACATGGCAACGTCATAGGATGCCACCATTCCAACAAGTCAGTTTTTGTCAAATTTCTACACTGCTAGAGCTGCCCCGGTCAATTGTGGCAAAAGTTTGGGGATGGCCCTTTCCTGTTTTAGCATGACAATGACCCCAGTGCGCAAAGCAAAGTCCATACAGAAATGGTTTGTCGAGATCATTGTGGAAGAACTTGACTGGCCTGCACAGAGCCCTGACATCCACCCCATCGAACACCTTTGGCATGAATTTGAACGTTGATTGCGAGCCAGGCCTAATCACCCAACATCAGTGCCTGACCTCACTAATGCTCTTGTGGCTGAATGGAAGCAAGTCCTCTCAACAATGTTCCAACATCTAGTGGAAAGCCTTCCCAGAAGAGTGGAGGCTGTTATAGCTGCAATCTTCCAACATCTAGTGGAAAGCCTTCCCAGAAGAGTGGAGTTTGCTATAGCAGCAAAGTGTGGGCATCAATAGCAGCAAACTCCATATTGATGCCCATGATTTTGGAATGAGATGTTCGACGAGCAGGTGTAAACATATTTTCGGTCATGTAATGTATTTACAGTATATAAACACAGCAAAAAAAGTAACGTCCCTTTTACATACAGGACCCTGTCTTTCAAAGATAATTCATAAAGATCCAAATAACTTCACAGATCTACATTGTAAAGGGTTTAAACTCTGCTTCCCAGGCTTGTTCAATGAACCATCAACAATTATTTAACATGCACCTGTGGAACGGTGGTTAAGACACCAACAGCTTACAGACAGTAGGCAATTAATGTCACAGTTATGACAACTTAGGACACCAAAGAGGCCTTTCTACTGACTCTGAAAAACACCAAAAGAAAGATGCCCAGGGTCCCTGCTCATCTGAGTGAACGTGCCTTATCAATGCTTCAAGGAGACATGAGGACTGCAGATGTGGCCAGGGCAAATAAATTGCAATGTCCGTACTGTGAGACACCTATGACAGCGCTACAGGGAGACAGGACGGACAGCTGATGGTCCTCGCAGTGGCTGACCACGTGTAACAACAACTGCACAGGATCGGTACATCCGAACATTACACCTGTGGGACAGGTACAGGATGGCAACAACAACAATCCCGAGTTACACCTGGAACGCACAATCGCTCCATCAGTTCTCAGACTGTCCCCAATAGGCTGAGAGAGGCTGGACTGTGGGCTTGTAGGCCTGTTGTAAGGCAGATCCTCACCAGACATCACCGGCAACAACAGCACCTATGGGCACAAACCCACCATTGCTGGATCAGACAGGACTGGCAAAAAGTCCTCTTCACTGATGAGTCGTGGTTTTGTCTCATCAGTGGATAGGGTCAGACTCGTATTTATCATTGAAGGAATGAGCGTTACACCGAGTTCTGTACTCTGGAGCAGGATCGATTTGGAGGTGGAGGGTCCGTCATCGTCTGGGGCGGTGTGTCACAACATCATCGGACTGAGCTTGTTGTCATTGCAAGCAATCTCAATGCTGTGCATTACATGTAAGACATCCTCCTCCCTCATGTGGTACCCTTCCTGCAGGCTCATCCTGACATGAAGGGCAGCATGACAATGCCACCAGCCATAGTGCTCATTCTATGTGTGATGTCCTGCAAGTCAGGAATGTCAGTGTTCTGCCATGGCCAGCGAAGAGCCTGGATCTCAATCCATTGAGCATGTCTGGGACCTGTTGAATCGGAGGGTGAGGGCTAGGGCCATTCCTCCCAGGAAATATCCAGGAACCTGCAGGTGCCTTGGTGGAAGAGTGAGGTAACATCTCACAGCAAGAACTGGCAAATCTGGTGCATTCCATGAGGAGGAGATCACTGCAGTACTTAATGCAGCTGGTGGCCACACCCGATACTCACTGTTACGTTTGATTTTGATCCCCCCTTTTTTCAGGGACACATTGTTCAATTTCTATTAGTCACATGTCTGTGAAAATTGTTCAGTTTATGTCTCAGTTGTTGAATCTTGTTGTGTTCATACTAATATTTACACATGTTAAGTTTGCTGAAAAGAAACACAGTTGATAGTGAGAGGACGTTTATTCTTTTGCTGAGTTTATATGTATATACGTATATATGATGTCGGAAGTTTACATACACTTAGGTTGAAATCATTAAAACTCGTTTTTCAACCACTCCACAAATTTCTTTTTAACAAACTATAGTAATGGCAAGTCGGTTAGGGCATCTACTTTGTGCATGACACAAGTCATTTTTCCAACAATGGTTTACAGACAGATTATTTAACTTATAATTCACCGTATCACAATTCCAGTGGGTCAGAAGTTTACATACACTAAGTTGACTGTGCCTTTAAACAGCGTGGAAAAGGACCGAAAATTATGTTTTCGCTTTAGAAGCTTCTGATAGGCTAATTGACATTATTTGCGTCAATTGGAGGTGTACCTGTGGATGTGTTTCAAAGCCTACCTTCAAACTCAGTGCCTCTTTGCTTGACATGATGGAGATATCAAAAGAAAGAAGCCATGACCTCAGAAGAAAAATGCAGACCTCCACAAGTCTGGTTCATCCTTGGGAGCAATTTCCAAACACCTGAAGGTACCACGTTCATCTATACAAACAATAGTACGCAAATATAATCACCATGGGACCACGCAGCCGTCATACCGCTCAGGAAGATAACTCATTCTATCCCCTAGAGATTAACGTACTGTGGTACTGCGGTGCGAAAAGTGCAAATCAATCCCAGAACAACAGTAAAGGCCCTCGTGAAGATAATGAAGGAAACAGGTACAAAATGATCTATATCCACAGTAAAACAAGTCCTATATCGACATAACCTGAAAGGCCACTCAGCAAGGAAGAAGCCACCGCTCCAAAACAGCCATAAAAATACCAGACTATGGTTTGCAACTGCACATGGGGACAAAGATCGTACTTTTTGGGAGAAATGTCCTCTGGTCTGATGAAACAAAAATAAAACTGAAGCACGGAGGTGGCAGCATAATGTTGTGAGGGTGCTTTGCTGCGGGAGGGACTGGTGCCCTTCACGAAATAGATGGCATCATGACGACGGATAAATATGTGGATATATTGAAGCAACATCTCAAGACATCAGTTAGGGAGTTAAAGCGTGGTCGCAAATGAGTCTTCCAATTGGACAATTTCCCCAAGCATGCTTCAAAATTGTGGCAAAATGGCTTAGCCTCTTGGGGCTAGGGGGCAGAATTTTCACTTTTGGATAAATAGCATGCCCAATTTCAACTTCCTGCTACTCATGCCAAGAATATAAGATATGCATATTATTCATGGCTTTGGATAGAAAACCCTCTGAAGTTTCTAAAACTGTTTGAATCATGTCTGTGAGTATGTGAGGACAACGACGTTCTAATATGAAACCTGCTAAAAAGGTGTAGAGCACACCATCATTAAAACACATCTTGTCCCGTCTTCGGACATCTGCCTCCATTTTAAAACACAAGCCAATTCAAGGTCATTGTCACAATTCACAACAACTTCATATTCCCAATCCTACAGAAAATGTGTGGGCAGAACTGAAAAAGCATGTATGAGCAAGGAGCCCTGCAAACCTGTTTCAGTTACACCAGCTCTGTCAAGAGGAATGGTTCAAAATTCACCCAACTTATTGTGGGAAGCTTGTGGAAGGCTCCCCGAAACATTTGACGCAAGTTAAACAATTGCAATGCTACCAAATACTATTTGAGTCAATGAAAACGTCTGACTCACTGGGAATGTTATGAAATAAATAAAAGCTGAAATAAATCATTCTCTCTACTAGTATTCTGACTTTTCACATTCTTCAAATTAAGTGGTGATCCTAACTGACCTAAAACATGGACTTTTTACTAGGATTAAGTGTTAGGAATTGTGAAAAACTGAGTTTAAATGTATCTGATAGGTACTCGCTGCACCTTCTGTCAGCCGGAAGGAAATGCAATTGCTACTCTTTGTTCCTCCTTCAAGGTATTCCACACCTAACTGGGACAGAGTTGAGTGGGACTTCACACCTAACTGAGACAGAGCTGAGTGGGACTTCACACCTAACTGGGACAGAGTTGAGTGGGACTTCACACCTAACTGAGACAGAGTTGAGTGGGACTTCACACCTAACTGGGACAGAGTTGAGTGGGACTTCACACCTAACTGGGACAGAGCTGAGTGGGACTTCACACCTAACTGGGACAGAGTTGAGTGGGACTTCACACCTAACTGGGACAGAGCTGAGTGGGACTTCACACCTAACTGGGACAGAGCTGAGTGGGACTTCACACCTAACTGGGACAGAGCTGAGAGGTACTTCATCAGGCTCACAAGTGGACACCCACTTCACCATAAGCCCATTACATCTCTTGTATGGTCGACATCAGAACCAGAATCATTGAACTACCCCCTTGATCCGCTACTCAACTCAGCCCTGCTTCCCTGCTGCCTGCTTGGTTCTGCCACTGCTCATTCCTCTTTAACTTCTTGCGTCGAGCCATCCCAGATCCGGTATCGTGACTACAGCCTCAAGCTCATTACCATAACACAACGTTAACTATTCATGAAAATTGCAAATGAAATGAAATTAATATATTTGCTCTGAAGCTTAGCCTTTTGTTAAGAACACTGTCATCTCAGATTTTCAAAATATGCTTCTCAACCATTGCAAAACAAGCATTTGTGTAACAGTATTGATGGCTAACGTAGCATTTAGCGTAGCATTTAGCGTTAGCATTCAGCATGCAACATTTTCCACAAAAACCATAAAAGCATTCAAATAAAATAATTTACCTTTGAAGAACTTCATATGTTTTCAATGAGTAGACTCTCAGATAGCAAATGTTCAGTTTTTCCTGAAAGATTATTTGTTTAGGACAAATCGCTCCGTTTTCTGCGTCACGTTTAGCTACGAAAAAAAACCTGTATCCATTATTGTGTAAATCTATCAGCAAGCTCATTAGAATAACACAACGTTAACTATTCATGAAAATTGCAAATGAAATTAAATTAATCTATTTGCTCTCAAGCTTAGCCTTTTGTTAAGAACACTGTCATCTCAGATTTTCAAAATATGCTTCTCAACCATTGCAAAACAAGCATTTGTGTAACATTATTGATGGCTAACGTACCATTTAGCATTAGCATTCAGCATGCAACATTTTCCACAAAAACCATAAAAGCATTCAAATAAAATAATTTACCTTTGAAGAACTTCAGATGTTTTCAATGAGGAGACTCTGTTAGATAGCAAATGTTCCGTTTTTACAAAAAATATTATTTGTGTCGACTAATCGCTCCGTTTTGTTCATCGCGTTTGGGTAAGGAAAAAATGATATGCCTACAAACACGTCACAATGCTGCAGACACCTCGGAGAATAGACAGAAAGCGCAGGCTCATTCCTGGCGCATTCACAGCCATATAAGGAGACATTGGAACACAGCGCCTTCAGAATCCGGGGCATTTCCTGTATGAAACTTCATCTTGGTTTCGCCTGTTGCATTATTTCTGGGGCACGCACAGATAATATCTTTGCAGTTTTGGAGACGTCAGAGTTGTGTCTTTCCAAGGCTGTCAATTCCATGCATAGTCGAGCATCTTTACGTGACAAAATATTGCGCTTAAAACGGGCACGTCTTTTTATCCAATAATGACACAGCGCCCCCATAGGTTGAAGAGGTTAGCCAGATCCAACAAGATGCCACTTCTGCCTGCTTGGCTCTGCCACTGCTCATTCCTCTTTAGCCAGATCCAACAAGATGCCACTTCTGCCTGCATGGCTCTGCTACTGCTCATTCCTCTTTAGCCAGATCCAACAAGATGACACTTCTCCTGCTTGGCTCTGCCACTGCTCATTCCTCTTTAGCCAGATCCAACAAGATGCCACTTCTGCCTGCTTGCTGACGACAGCCAACAGCTACTTCCTTGCAACTCATTCAATACCGAGCAGCCCAATGGCTCTCCAGATTGACTAACCAGCAAAGACCCTGCATCAAGGATGAGGGACTGGTATTTTCTGAGCTTCCACTCATAAGCCTCCTTTATCCTGTCCTTCCAGGGTACTGTGAGCTCACTGTGGACCACCTGCTTGGTGCCTCCAGACAAGGGTTTCCAAACGCGGTCCTGGGTGTTGTCTTTGCTTATTCAAATAACCAACTAATCATCAAGCTATGGTTATCTGCATCAGCTGTGTAGAGTTAGGATAAAAACAAAATGTGCAGGGGGGGCCCCAGGACCGAGTTGGGGAAACCAAAACGTGCAGGGGGGGGGCAGGACCGAGTTGGGGAAACCCTTGTCTAAACCAGAGGCTTGTGCTGACTATCTCCTCTGGGAATCTGAGATTCTTCTTGAGGTCTTCCTGCATCTCCCGGTTGTCTGCTTTGGCAAGGATCCCTTTTCTCCTTGTTCCCTTTTCTGCGCTCTCTCCTGACCTGAGGAAGTGGATGAAACAGGCGCCCTGGGTGAGTTGTTTCATATTTCTCCTTGCTTTCTCCCGCGGGCTGTTCAGTCAGGATTTGGTCATGTCACCACTTGATTTTCCATTGGTCAGACAGGAAGAAACCACATGCTCCAGTCTGGCTGGTCAGACCTGATTGGCAGGAGGAGACCACAGCTCCAGTCTGGCTGGTCAGACCTGATTGGCAGGAAGAAACCACATGCTCCAGTCTGGCTGGTCAGACCTGATTGGCAGGAGGAGACCACAGCTCCAGTCTGGCTGGTCAGACATGATTGGCAGGAGGAGACCACAGCTCCAGTCTGGCTGGTCAGACCTGATTGGCAGGAGGAAACCACATGCTCCAGTCTGGCTGGTCAGACCTGATTGGCAGGAGGAAACCACATGCTCCAGTCTGGCTGGTCAGACCTGATTGGCAGGAGGAGACCACATGCTCCAGTCTGGCTGGTCAGACCTGATTGGCAGGAGGAGACCACATGCTCCAGTCTGGCTGGTCAGACCTGATTGGCAGGAGGAGACCACAGCTCCAGTCTGGCTGGTCAGACCTGATTGGCAGGAGGAGACCACAGCTCCAGTCTGGCTGGTCAGACCTGATTGGCAGGAGGAGACCACAGCTCCAGTCTGGCTGATCAGACCTGTTTGGCAGGAGGAAACCACATGCTCCAGTCTGGCTGGTCAGACCTGATTGGCATGAGGAAACCACATGCTCCAGTCTGGCTGGTCAGACCTGATTGGCAGGAGGACACCACTTGCTCCAGTCTGGCTGCTCAGATCTGATCGGCAGGAAGAGACCACATGCTCCAGTCTGGCTGGTCAGACCTGATTGGCAGGAGGAGACCACTTGCTCCAGTCTGGCTGGTCAGACCTGATTGGCAGGAGGAGACCACTTGCTCCAGTCTGGCTGGTCAGATCTGATTGGCAGGAAGAGACCACATGCTCCAATGTGGCTGGTCTTCTTGTTCTGACCTCTATCTCTGCCCGGCGAACCCTCTCATCCTTGCAGTCCCGCAGCATCATGGCTTGACCTGCTTTTGTTTCCTTGTAGCCCTCTACCTCAGATGTAACTGACAGCTGCAGCTTGCTGTCTGTGCTGTACAGGCCGACTGAGCAGAAGGTTATTGGGACCGCCAGCCATCGCCTGAGGAAGTTGTTCATTTTCCTCTCTAGTGCCTCCACTGTTGAAAGAGGTACAGTACATCATAGACAAGCAGTGGCCAGAGGAGTCTGGGAAGTACCCCGTGTTAGGAGCCCCACCACTCCTTAGACATGTTGGCAACAGCATCACCGTCAACACTCTCTACAGTATGCACGCATGAGTGTAAGTGGCCTGGCTTTGGATAAAAGTCTGCTAAATGTCATATATGATATATTCAATTTATATGACATGGTACCTGGACACCGTTTATGGACGAGCACCTTTCCCTCCTGTCTTTGAAGTCTCCTGTTTAACAAGTCCCATGAAAATGTTAGGCCCACACTGTTGAGTAGAAATAGAGGAGTGAGGCTCTAATTAACATAGTAGTTACACATTCTATTATTCCATGAGATAAGCCTGTTAGCTTTCTAACTAACTGTGGTTTTGAGAGCAGCAGTCTGATATACCTGTAGTTCCCTGATAATAGTGTGTGTGCACCCCTGTCGTGTCCATGCTTGCCTCTGAGGGTGATATTGCTCGCTGATAGCTGGGAGTTAACCACTTGACATTTGGAAGTGGTTTCATTAAGTCGGCCAGCTATCAAAGACAGTTGTGATGACAGGGCTTCACACATTATCACAGTAAATACTGGCTGCCTCAGATCCACGACACTCTGATCCTTATGGCTGCTACAAGAGCACACACAAACACACACACACACACCACACAAACACACACACACACATACTCAAAGGCAAACACAGACACACACACACACACACACACTCAAAGGCAAACACAGACACACACACACACACTCAAAGGCAAACACAGACACACACACACACACACAGAAGGAGAAAGAAACTGAATGGACAGAAAGAGACTGGATGGACAGAAAGAGACTGGATGGACAGAAAGAGATTGGATGGACAGAAAGAGACTGGAAGAACAGAAAGAGACTGGATGGACAGAAAGAGACTGGAAGAACAGAAAGAGACTGGATGGACAGAAAGAGACTGGAAGGACAGAAAGAGACTGGAAGAACAGAAAGAGACTGGATGGACAGAAAGAGACTGGAAGGACAGAAAGAGACTGGAAGAACAGAAAGAGACTGGAAGGAACAGAAAGAGACTGGATGGACAGAAAGAGACTGGAAGGACAGAAAGCGATTGGCTGTACAGAAAGAGAAAGACAAGACAGAATAAAGGAATGAAAAGCAGAGAGAGTGGGAGTGTAGAAAAAGAAACCATGGAGAGAGAAAGCAAGAGAGCGAGAGAGCAAGAGGGAGAGGGAGTTTGAATCACTGCTAACAATATTGATTTTCTGGGACTCCAACTGTCTATCCTCCTCAACACACTGTCCCTACCTGTTAATCTCATTGCCACAAGAATAATGTTTGTGTGTCTGTATGTGTGTCTTTGTGTGTGTGTGTGTTATTCAAATGAAATCAAATCAAATTGTATTGGTAACATACACATGGTTAGCAGATGTTATTGTGAGTGTAGCCAAATGCTTTTGCTTCATGTTCCGTAATATCTAACAAGTAATATTTAACAATTTCACAACAACTACCTAATACACACAAATCTAAGTAAAGGAATGGAATAAGAATATATACATATACTGTATATGGATGAGCAATGACAGAGCGGCATAGGCAAAATGCAGTAGATTATATAAAATTCAGCATAAACATATGAGATGAGAAATGCAATATAAGTAAACATTATTAAAGTGGCATTATTAAAGTGACTAGAGATACATTTATTAAAGTGGCCAAGTCTGCACGAAGGCAGCTGCCTCTCTGTGTTAGTTATGGTTGTTTAACAGTCTGATGGCCTTGAGATAGAAGCTGTTGTTCAGTCTCTTGGTCCCAGCTTTGATGCACCTGTACTGACCTTGCCTTCTGGATGGTAAAGAAATGACAAAGAAAAAACATATCAGAACAAGCAATATCAGAACAAGCAATGGCAGAGTATGCAATATAAATATACAGTGTCTTGCAAAGGTATTCACCCCCTTTTTTCCTATTTTGTTGCCTTACAACCTGAAATTAAAATACATTTCGGGGGGGGGAGTTATCATTTGATTTACACAACATGCCTACCACTTCGAAGATGCTAAATATTGGATGGGTTCCGCTGGTGTACAGCAATCTTTAAGTCACACCACAGATTCTCAATTGGATTGAGGTCTGGGCTTTGACTAGGCCATTCAAAGACATTTAAATGTGTTGCTTTAGCAGTATGCTTAGGGTCACTGTCCTGCTGGAAGGCGAACCTCCGTCTCAGTCTCAAATCTCTAGAAAACTGAAACAGGTTTCCCTCAAGAATTTCCCTGTATTTAGCACCCTACATCATTCCTTCAATTCTAACCAGTTTCCCAGTCCCTGCCGATAAAAAACCTTCCCATGCATGATGCATGATGCTGCCACCACCATGCTTCACTGTGGGGATGGTTTTCTCAGGGTGATGAGAGGTGTTGGGTTTGCACCAGATATAGCATTTTCCTTGATGGCCAAAACGCTCAATTTTAGTCTCATCTGACCAGAGTACCGTGTTTCATATGTTTGGGGAGTCTCCCACATGCCTTTTGGTAAACACCAAATATGTTTGCTGATTTTTGTCTCTCAGCAATGTCTTTTTTTGGCCACTCTTGCGTAAAGTCCAACTCTGTGGATTGTACAGCTTAAAGTGGTCCAATGGACAGATAGTCCAATCTCCGCTGTGGACCTTTGAATCTCCTTCAGGGTTATCTTTGTTCTCTTTGTTGCCTCTTTAAATAATTCACACTAATGACAAAATTGTAATATTAAACATTTATAAACATACAAGTGTCTTCCATCATTTAAAAGCTTAACTTCTTGTTAATCCAACCGCATTGTCAGATTTCAAAAAGGCTTTACGGCGACAGCATACCATCCTATTATCCGAGGACAGCGCCCTGCATACACCAGCATTAAAAACATTTTCCAAACCAACAGAGATGTTGGTTTGGAAAAGAAGTAGCGATAAAATAAATCACTTACCTTTGAAGATCTTCCTCTGTTTGCAATCCAAAAGGTCCCAGCTACACAACAAATGGTCCTTTTGTTTGATAAAGTCCTTCTTTATATCCCAAAAAAGTCAGTTTAGTTGGCGCGTTTGATTCAGTAATCCACCCGTTCCACTCGTTCAACGTGCAGACAAAGGAATACAAAAAGTTACCAAAACATTTCATCCAAACAAGTCAAACAACATTTCTAATCAATCCTCAGGTGCCCTAATATGTAAATAAATGATACAATTTATGACGGAATGTAGTCTGTTCAATACCGGAGATAAATAAAGAGGTGCGCACCCTCATCCACACGCCACAAGAATAGAAAATGAGAGCCACCTTGAAAAACTACAACTGCTATTTTTTTTTTTTTTAAACAAGCCTTATCTAAAGCCTGTTGACATCTAGTGGAAGCCATAGGAACTGCAATCTGGGAGCTATTTATTTGTATATCCCATAGACAAGCGTTGAAATGGAATGTGAACTCAACAAAAAAACATTCTGGATGGATTTTCCTTGGGTTTTCGTCTAACATATCAGTTTTGTTATACTCACATACACTATTTTAAAAGTTGTATAAACTTCAGAGAGATTTTTATCCAATGCTACCAATTATATGCATATCCTAGCGTCTGGGCCTGAGTAACAGGAAGTTTGGGCATGTAATTTATTGGAACTTCCGAACACTGCCCCCTAGCCCTAATTAATAATGGATTTAATGGTGCTCCGTGGGATGTTCAAAGTTTCTGATATTTTTTTTATAACCCAACCCTGATCTGTACTTCTCCTCAACTTTGTTCCTGACCTGTTTGGAGAGCTCCTTGGTCTTCATAGTGCTGCTTGCTTGGTGGTGCCGCTTGCTTAGTGGTGTTACAGACTTTTTGGGCTTTTCAGAACAGGTGTATATATACTGAGATCATGTGACAGATCATGTGAAACTTAGATTGCACACAGGTGGACTTTATTTAACTTATTATGTGACTTCTGAAGGTAATTGGTTGCATCAGATCTTATTCCTTCATAGCACACATCACTTTTCCATTTTGTTGTTGTTTGAATGTTTAAAAAAAATAATAATAATTTCACTTCACCAATTTGGACTATTTTGTGTATGTCCATTACATGAAATCCAAATAAATATATATTTAAATTACAGGTTGTAATGCAACAAAACAGGAAAAACACCAAGCGGGATTAAATACCTTTACAAGACACTGTACTGTATGCATTCAGAAAGTATTCATAGCCTTTGACTTATTCCACATTTTGTTGTGTTACAGCCTGAATTCAAAATGAATTAAATATATGTTTTTTCTCACCAATCTACACACAATAACCCAACATGATAAAGTGAAAACATGCTTATAGGAATGTTTGCAAATCTATTTAAAATGAAATACATAAATATCTAATGTACCTAAGTATTTAACCTTCTGAGTCAATACATGTTAGTGTCACCTTTAGCAGCTATTGCATTTTTATTTCACATTTAAAAAAAATATGTATTATTATTATTATTAAAATTATTCAGCCTCTGTCAAGTGGGTGGTGGATCATTGCAAGACAGCTTGCAATGCCAGTATATATGTGTATATTTGGCCGATATTCTGTGTTGGATATGACTGAGTACCACTCTTCATATTTTCAAGCATATTGGTGGTTGCATCATGTTATACCTGTCATCAGCAAGGACAATTTAGATGTTAAAGATACATGACAAGCATACCCATAACATGGTGCAACCACCAATATTTTAGAAAATATGAAGAGTGGTACTCAGTCATACGTTGTGTTGGATTTGTCCCAAACGTAATGCCTTGTATTCAGGACATAGTTACTTCTTCACATTTTTTTTTCAGTTTTACTTTAGTGCCTTATTGTTTATAGACTCTTTTTTTTTCTGTTTTTTCTACTGTGTTATTGTTTACTCCATGTGTAACTCTGTGTTGTTGTCTGTTCACACTGCTATGCTTTATCTTGGCAAGGTCGCAGTTGTAAATGAGCCTCAAGTAGCCTACCTGGTTATATAAAGGTGAAATAAAAAATATAAAAAATACAATTGTAAACAGGATGTACAGTACTAGCCAAAAGTTTGGACACACCTACTCATTCAAGGGTTTTTCTTTATTTTTACTATTTTCTACATTGTAGAATAATAGTCAAGAAATCAAAACTATTAAATAACACAGCTCATAACACAGCTCATTTGTAGCGCATTCACAGCCATATAAGGAGTCATTGGCATGCAGGGCTTTCAAAATATGGGGCACTTCCTGGTTGGATGTTTATCTGGGTTTCGCCTGTAACATCAGTTCTGTTGCACTCACCGACAATATCTTTGCAGTTTTGGAAACGTCAGAGTGTTTTCTATCCAAAGCGGTCAATTATATGCATAGTCGAGCATCTTGTCGTGACAAAATATCCCGTTTAAAACGGGAACTTTTTTATCCAAAAATGAAAATAGTGCCCCCTAGTTACAAAAGGTTAACAATCAAGGCTACAATTGAGTACTAGATCTACATAGGTGAATTCAAGAAGGACTAAATGGCTATTCTCTTCAAATCATCGGTTGTCTACACACCCCTCCTACCCATGCTGGGAATGTCGACAAGGCTGATTAGCCACATCAGAAGTCCACTCTCACAGAACGAGTGCAGGGAACAGACCACTAAGAGAAAGGACACTGACATCTTGTGGCCAATCAAAAGTGAAAAGATACCCAACGGAGATGTTCCTTTTGTTCCATAAAGATTATTTTTATATCCAAAATACCTCCATTTGGTTGGCGCGTTATGTTCAGAAATCCACAGGCTCGAGCGGTCAAGACCGGGCAGACACAAATTCCAAATAATATCAGCAAAGTTCGCAGAAACATGTTAAATGTTTTTTTATAATCAATCCTCATGTTGTTTTTACAATATATAATCAATCATATTTAAACCGGGACTGTACCTTCTTCAATAGGAGAGAGAGGGAGAGAGAAAATGTCTGCTCAAAGCTGTTGCACATGCAAAACGCTGCTGGCACCCAGCCATCCACTGATGCAATGTGAGCATTCTCGCTCATTTTTCAAAATGAAAGCCTGGTACTATGTCTAAAGACTGTTCATACCACGGGGAAGCCACAGGAAAAGGAATCTGGTTGATATCCCTTTAAATGGATCGAAGGCAGGCTATGGAACAGAGAGCTTTCAGGAAAAACAGAACCTCCGGGTTGGATTTTCCACAGGTTTTCGCCTGCAATATCAGTTCTGTTATACTCACAGTCAATATTTTGACAGTTTTGGAAACTTTAGAGTGTTTTCTATCCTAATCTGACAATTACATGCACATTCTAGATTCTGGGCCTGAGAAATAGGCAGTTTCACTTGGGTACGGTTTCATCCAAACATCAAAATAATGACCCCTACACTCAACAGGTCAAAAAACTTGTGTCTTTAAGCAGTTGACTCAGAGACCACAGTCGATAAGTGGAGGGGGTTACATTGTGGCAAGAAAGGCCTCAGCACCTAGGTAATGTCCCCCGGCCAAGCTGAAATGTTGAAACTGAGTTCGTTTTTCTTACCTTTCCAGACTCCTCACAATGAACAAGCAGAGAATTCTGTTGTTTATAAAGGACTAGAGTTTCTGTCAGCAGAAAATTATTTTTAAGTTATTTCTTGTATTGTGTGGACCTGGTGGAGCCTTGGAGTAGCTGCAACGGTGGATGTATTATTATTTAAAACAGCAAAGACCTTGAGAAGTGATGCTTTCTAAGGAAGATTTGTTTCTACAGCCCACCTTCGTTACACACACACACACACACACACACACACACACACACACACACACACACACACACACACACACACACACACACACACACACACACACACACACACACACACACACACACACACACACACACACACACACACACACACGCACACACACACCTTTGTAAAGTCACCTAATACGTATCATGGACTCACTCTGTTCTCAATATTAGTGTTTAACTCCATTCTCAGGAACACACCTGAATACATGCCTTAATGACAGCATCTCCTCTGCGCTAGACTGCGAAGCCATCGTGCACTCCATTCTCAGGAACACACCTGAATACATGCCTTAATGACAGCATCTCCTCTGCGCTAGACTGCGAAGCCATCGTGCACTCCACACCATTCAAACCATAGGAAACTATAAATCCGTTATTTTCCTCCCTATCTTTGAACAAAAACAGTGGGTTTTACTCTGGTCTCCTTATATGGCTGTGAATATGCTGTGAACGAGCTTATGCGCTCTGCCGTTCGTCCAAGATGTCTGCAGCATTGTGACGTATTTGTAGGCATATCATTGGAAGATTGGCCATAAGAGACTACATTTGCCAGGGGGCCGTCCGGTGTCCTCTGTCTAATTTGGTGCGTAATTCCCAGTGGCAATTATTTTACCATGCGATACAGAAGGAGACTCATACTTCCAGGAACGATACATCATTGAAGAGATATGTGAAAAACACCTTGAGGATTGGTTCTAAACAACGTTTGCCATGTTTCAGTCGATATTATGGAGTTAATTTGGAAAAAAGTTTGGCGTTTGGATAACTGAATTTTCTTTTTTTTTTGGTAGCCAAATGTGACGCACCAAACGGACCGATTTCTCCAGCCCAAAAACTCTTTCAGGAAAAACTGAACATTTGCTATCTAACTGAGAGTCTCCTCATTGAAAACATCCGAAGTTCTTCAAAGGTAAATGATTTATTGAATGTTTTTGCTGGTTTTTGTGAAAATGTTGTCCGCTAATGCTAACGCTAAATGCTAATGCTAAATGCTAACGCTAAATGCTAAATGCTAGTTTGCTATGGTAGAGAAGCATATTTTTGAAAATCTGAGATGACAGTGTTGTTATCAAAAGGCTAAGCATGAGAGCTAGCATATTGATTTCATTTCATTTGCGATTTTAATAATAATAATAATAATAATATACGCCATTTAGCAGACGCTTTTATCCAAAGCGACTTACAGTCATGTGTGCATACATTCTACATATGGGTGGTCCCGGGAATCGAACCCACTACCCTGGCGTTACAAGCGCCATGCTCTACCAACTGAGCTACAGAAGGACCACGATTTTCATGAATAGTTAACGTTGCGTTATGGTAATGGGCTTGAGGCTGTAGTCATGATACCGGATCCGGGTTGGCTCGACGCAAGAAGTTAAATTATCGTTAATCTAACTGCGTTGTCCGATTTACAATAGTCATTACAGAGAAAGCGTACCATGCGATTGTCTGAGGATGCCCCACATAAACATATTTTTCAATCAGCATGGGCTTCACAAAATCACAAATAGCGATTAAATAAATCACTTACTTTTGAAAATCTTGCTCTGTTTTCAATACCAAGGGTCCCAACTACAACATGAATGGGCATTTTGATTTACATAAAATATTTCTTTATATCCCAAAAAGTCTGTTGAGTTGGCGCCATCAATTTCAGTAATCCACTCGTTCAACCGGCAGACAAAGGAGTTCAAACAGCCAATAAACTTTGTTCAAACAAGTAAAACTACGAACCCATAGCTTCCCATTATAAGACCCTGGGAGCTCAAAAAAGAATAATTCTGGTTGGTTTTTCTTTGGATTGTCGCTTGCCATATCAATTGTGTTATAGTCTCATAACATTTCTACAGACTTCGAAGTGTTTTACATGTAATGATACCAATTAAATACATTTCCTGGTTTCTGGGCCTGAGTAACAGGCAGTTTACTTTGGGCACGTCAGTCAGGTGGAAATTCAGGAAAATAGACCCTATCCCAGAGTTAACAAGTTAACACATTTTTTGACAGAGCCCTCCACAAGGCACCTTAACAACAAAACACTTCCAGCATGCACTGAGTTAGAGAGAGAGAGAGAGAGAGAGAGAGAGAGAGAGAGAGAGAGAGAGAGAGAGAGAGAGAGAGAGAGACAGAGAGAGAGAGAGAGAGAGAGAGAGAGAGAGAGAGAGAGAGAGAGAGAGAGAGAGAGAGAGAGAGAGCGATGGAGAGGGCAAGGGGGTGAAATCATCTTTCAATAAATATTAAATGTCTATTTTTGCAGAAACATAAAACCACACAGTGGTTTTAATAACATACTAGCAATTGAATTATGCAAATCAGTGTGTGAAGACACTGCATCCAACTCTGCCGTGCTGATTACTTTAATACAGTTTTTAACCTATTACAATTTGTTAATTTAATTTTTATAGTTAACTCAGCAATGCAAAAATAAATAGAAAAATATCAGCACTCACTCAGATATGAAGATGAGACCGTGGAGAAAGAAAAATAATTACAGTTAAATGCAAATATGATTGACTTTTTTCCATATCAAACCAGGCTTCTGTGTTTACGCACCATAATTATGATGTTTCATTATTTACAACAGGAGTGTAATGCTGAATATGTACTATGTTCAAAGGAATGGGGAAAAAAGATATTGGAGGAACACACCTGTATTCCTTGCAACATTAAACTTGCTAAGTGTGTTATGCGTGGCCTGTTGTGACACACTTGCAAATTACACAATATGTCTGGAATGTGAATAAGTTAGAAACCTCATGATTTGACCCTATACAATGTTTCATTTGTGTAGAGATGAACACCACACTACACCATTTACCCAGTTGATGATCAATTAGCATCCTCATAATATTGTAGATTTGTTTAGAACATAGGAACATCAAATTACTATTCTACACCACTGTTCTACACCACTAGTCTACAACACTATTCTACACCACTGTTCTACACCACTAGTCTACAACATTATTCTACAAGACTATTCTACATCACTAGTCTACAACACTATTCTACAAGACTATTCTACATCACTAGTCTACAACACTGTTCTACACCACTAGTCTACAACACTATTCTACAGTACTATTCTACATCACTAGTCTACAACACTGTTCTACATCACTAGTCTACAACATTATTCTACAACACTATTCTACATCACTATTCTACAACACTATTCTACATCACTAGTCTACAACACTATACTACAACACTATTCTACATCACTAGTCTACAACACTATACTACAACACTATTCTACAACACTATTCTACAGCACTATTCTACATCACTAGTCTACAACACTATACTACAACACTATTCTACATCACTATTCTACAACATTCTACAACACTATACTATATTCTACATCACTAGTCTACAACACTATTCTACAACACTATTCTACATCACTAGTCTACAACACTATTCTACAACACTATTCTACAGTACTATTCTACATCACTAGTCTACAACATTATTCTACAACACTATTCTACAGTACTATTCTACATCACTAGTCTACAACATTATTCTACATCACTATTCTACAACACTATTCTACAACACTATTCTACAGTACTATTCTACATCACTAGTCTACAACACTATACTACAACACTATTCTACAACACTATTCTACACCACTAGTCTACAACACTATTCTACAACACTATTCTACAGTACTATTCTACATCACTAGTCTACAACATTATTCTACATCACTATTCTACAACACTATTCTACAACACTATTCTACAGTACTATTCTACATCACTAGTCTACAACACTATACTACAACACTATTCTACATCACTATTCTACAACACTATTCTACATCACTAGTCTACAACACTATTCTACAACACTATTCTACAGTACTATTCTACATCACTAGTCTACAACATTATTCTACATCACTATTCTACAACACTATTCTACAACACTATTCTACAGTACTATTCTACATCACTAGTCTACAACACTATACAACACTACAACACTATTCTACAACACTCTACAACACTATTCTACAGTACTATTCTACATCACTAGTCTACAACATTCTACATCACTATTCTATTTCTACAACACTATTCTACAGTACTATTCTACATCACTAGTCTACAACACTTCTACAACACTATTCTACAACACTATTCTACAACTACTATTCTACATCACAGTATATCTACATCACTACTATTCTACATCACTATTCTACAACACTATTCTACAACACTATTCTACAACACTATTCTACAACACTATACTACAACACTATTCTACATCACTATTCTACAACACTATTCTACAACACTATTCTACATCACTATTCTACAACACTATTCTACATCACTATTCTACAACACTATTCTACAACACTATTCTACAACACTATTCTACAACACTATTCTACAACACTATTCTACAACACTATTCTACAACACTATTGTACAACACTATTGTACGACACTATTCTACAACACTATTCTACAACACTATTGTACAACACTATTCTACAACACTATTCTACAACACTATTGTACAACACTACTCAGATCAAATTTAAAACCTAGCTGACATGTTTCTGTCCCAGATGTGTATAGAAATCCTTCTGTGAAATGATGCTGTCCTGTGGAAACATCCAAATGTTAACGCCTCAAGTTTGACAGCGTTGGCATTCGATCTACCCATGTCTTGTGTTGATAGGCATTAGGGTTTTATAGTGTTGGTAGGCATTAGGGTTTTATAGTGTTGGTAGGCATTAGGGTTTTATAGTGTTGGTAGGCATTAGGGTTTTATAGTGTTGGTAGGCATTAGGGTTTTATAGTGTTGGTAGGCATTAGGGTTTTATAGTGTTGGTAGGCATTAGGGTTTTATAGTGTTGGTAGGCATTAGGGTTTTATAGTGTTGGTAGGCATTAGGGTTTTATAGTGTTGGTAGGCATTAGGGTTTTATAGTGTTGGTAGGCATTAGGGTTTTATAGTGTTGGTAGGCATTAGGGTTTTATAGTGTTGGTAGGCATTAGGGTTTTATAGTGTTGGTAGGCATTAGGGTTTTATAGTGTTGGTAGGCATTAGGGTTTTATAGTGTTGGTAGGCATTAGGGTTTTATAGTGTTGGTAGGCATTAGGGTTTTATAGTGTTGGTAGGCATTAGGGTTTTATAGTGTTGATGGGCATTAGGGTTTTATAGTGTTGATGGGCATTAGGGTTTTATAGTGTTGATGGGCATTAGGGTTTTATAGTGTTGGTAGGCATTAGGGTTTTATAGTGCTGGTAGGCATTAGGGTTTTATAGTGTTGATGGGCATTAGGGTTTTATAGTGTTGGTAGGCATAAGGGTTTTAAAGCAGGTAGAGCTGGTGTGTTTTAGTCCTTAACTCTCCTGTTGTGTTCATTTCATGCTAATTTATTTTGCGTTCCCCTGTCCAAAATGCCCACCCAATTATAGCTGATTGTAAATCCATATTAATACATATATTATCACCTAATGTTGTGTTAGATATTTTATCAACTTACGTTCTTGTGAACATTTCAAGTCTTGAACTTCTGTCAGCTATTTATAGCCTGTAGGCCTCATTGACCTGAGCTCGTAAAACTCGTCTAATGTATGGATTGTTTTTACTACAACAAACACTCAGATGAAACATATTGTGCTATTTATCACAGACTACTTTGTGTCAAAGTTTAACAAGGACTCTCTCCTCCTCACCAGTGTCATGATCAAAGATATGATCAAGAGTCTCACGTACAGTATATTGTTTGGTCATTGTGCTGCTACAGAATAAATTGTGAGCAAAGGCCTCAAAAAAGCTTTAAATACCAGAGCTGTGAGAAGAGTTCTATATATCATTGAAAAGATTCTATTGGGGAAAGGTTCCCGTGGATGCAAAGTAGGGGATGTGTGTGTGTGTGTGTGTGTGTGTGTGTGTGTGTGTGTGTGTGTGTGTGTGTGTGTGTGTGTGTGTGTGTGTGTGTGTGTGTGTGTGTGTGTGTGTGTGTGTGTGTGTGTGTGTGTGTGTGTGTGTGTGTGTGTGTGTGTGCTCTCAAACACACATGCAATGTGGGGGTCTGGGAGAGGAAGTGTGTCCGTCTGATGAATGGGCATGTGCCTGAACTCAATTTTATACACTAATTGTAGTCTCACTCATTCATTTCTAATTAACGGTCATTTTTGACTGGGAACACCACAGGTGTACAAAAGTTAAATAAAACACCCACATTTTTTGAAAATCATCAACATGTATTTTGTGTGTTCAGATGCCCTGTGTGGACAAAGTCATGGAACCTCATGACAATTAGATTAAATGAAGTGCATTTTTCAGAGAGAAAACTTGTAAATCAGTCCAATTCGACCAGAACACAGCAGGAGGGTTCATCTGGACTATAATACAGTGTTTGAGTGATGTTATCCTCCCCATGTTCCGCACTTAGTTGTTGATTCAGTCTTTTTAACGCCTCTGCTACACCAAACTGGAGTTGACATGCTGGTCATGGATCATCAACGTTCTGGCCAGGGAAAATAGACCTGTTGTTTTCCATCTCCTCTCTGGTTAGAAGGCCCAGGGCTGCTGTAACGGTTTCCACAGTGTTTTGACATCAGTTGAAATGAAAATAAATGAGTCCAGGAAGTTAAGATGGGCTGTTGGCTGCTGAGTGGTACAATGGGGGGGGGAATTAATCCTTCAACAAGATGCTCCCTGCTCCCTCTTTCCCTCCTTTCCTTCCTATATTTATTAATACACACGCGCACAAACGGTCGCATGAACACACACACACATAAGTACGAGTGATAAAGGAGACCTTCTGTTTCAGTCCAAATATCAGGGCTCAAGGTCTGAGTAGACGACCACAGTCTGAAGGTAATTCCACCGTGACAGGAAGATCAAACACACACGGAGAGATGGATACCAACAGGACGATCTAAACTCATCGTAAAAACAACATTTTGTGCAGAGTTATTTTGTGTGAATATTTTTTATCTTGATATGCGTGCGTATTGCAGATCGTTACTCTCAGTCAAACAGTAATTGCTAATGAAGCGATTAAAAATGGGGCTAACGGACCAAGACGGCTCCAGCCCCATGTGGAGATGATGCATTTGAATCACACTCACAGGACTGCCTGTCAGCACACTCAGATTCATGGACAAACACAGGAACACTGCTAGCATTACACACGCACTGGGAGAGATAACACTAGAGAAATAATACACTGCATAGATACTGTATAGCTAAACTAGTCAATATCCTCTACAGCTCTCCTCTCCTCTCCTCTCCTCTCCTCTCCTCTCCTCTCCTCTCCTCTCCTCTCCTCTCCTCTCCTCTCCTCTCCTCTCCTCTCCTCTCTCCTCTCCTCTCTCCTCTCCACCATCCTCTCCTCTCCTCTCCTCTCCACCATCCTCTCCACCGCCCTCTCCTCTCCTCTCCACCATCCTCTCCTCTCCTCTCCTCTCCTCTCCTCTCCTCTCCTCTCCTCTCCTCTCCTCTCCTCTCCTCTCCTCTCCTCTCCTCTCCTCTCCTCTCCTCTCCTCTCCTCTCCTCTCCTCTCCTCTCCTCTCCTCTCCTCTCCTCTCCTCTCATTTCCTCCAGTCCCTGCTCTCATTTCGTCCTGTCCCTGCTCTCCTCTAACTCTCCTCTCCTCTCCTGTCCTGTCCTGTCCTCTCCTCTCCTCTCCGCTCCTCTCCTCTCCTCCCCTCTCCTCTCCTTTCCTCCATCCTCTCATCTCCATCTTCTCTCCTCCATCTTCTGTTCCATCCTCTCCTCTCCTCTCCTCTCCTCCGTCCTCTCGTCTCCTGTCCTCTCCTCTATTCTCTCCTCTCCTGTCCTCCCTGTCCTCTTGTCTCCTCTTTTGTATTAAGTGTTATGATGGCGTGGGTGGGAAAGGTACAGTATCAATGGTAATCCCTATTCTCCAAAGCCCCCCTCTCCTCCTATTCATCTTATTATTCTCTGGTATTTAGCTGACTGCAGTTCTAAACTTGTATTGCTATTTTATTTAATGTTTTATAACCCCTCTGTGAGTGATATTAGAACAGGGAGCAATATTAAAAATCCCTTTCATTCCAGAATCAGGCAGAAATATACAAGCCAAGCTGATAGAGTTTAGAAATGGATGAGGGGAACTCAAAATGCATATATACGGAAATATTGCAGAGACTCTCCCGGTGCCGTGTGAAATAATGAAAGTAAGCAGAGTGCTGAAACCAGGGGTCTATGCAGCAGACTCTGACCGTTGGTTGGATAGGCAGAAGGATCATTTGGGTGCCGATCCCTTCAATACCCACAGAGTAATCATGTTACAATGTTTTATTCATAATACCCATCATGTCTCATCACAGACAGTTAGTGGTCTGTATTGTCCCATTAACCCCACATCTGTATAGACAGCTGCAGGGAGGGTGTGTGTGTGTGTGTGTGTGTGTGTGTGTGTGTGTGTGTGTGTGTGTGTGTGTGTGTGTGTGTGTGTGTGTGTGTGTGTGTGTGTGTGTGTGTGTGTGTGTGTGTGTGTGTGTGTGTGTGTGTGTGTGTGTGTGTGTGTGTGTGTGTGTGTGTGTGTGTGTGTGAAAGAAAATTAATTAAAAGTTTAAATATTAAAGGGAACGTCAGTGCCTCTCAGCTCCTGCTTTCAATCCGAACTAGAACACAATGAGACTCTGATCAAATCACAGGGATGCCAACAGAAATAACACAGTTCAGGTGTATGGAACAGGGAGATGAGCGGAGAGACATGCGTGGAGAAGGGGACGAAAGATTGGAGAGATGACACGATAGAGAGGACAGAGAAAGGGGATCCCCTTTTCTTTTAAGATGAACTACCAGAGGACCATGTCTATACAGTCAGAGGGCTATAAAATGAGAGGGAATAAGAAACAACGAGACAAAAAGAAAATTCCAGAGTATAAAGGAAAGTTGTATGGCTGATTGTTTCCCCCAGAGCTCTAGTTGGGCCAGGAATCAGGGTTTCTTCCCCCCAGAGCTATAGTTGGGCCAGGAATCAGGGTTGTTTTCCCCGAGTGCTCTAGTCAGGCCAGGAATCAGGGTTGTTTTCCCCCAGAGCTATAGTTGGGCCAGGAATCAGGGTTGTTTTCCCCCAGAGCTATAGTTGGGCCAGGAATCAGGGTTGTTTTCCCCCAGAGCTCTAGTTGGGCCAGGAATCAGGGTTTCTTCCCCCCAGAGCTATAGTTGGGCCAGGAATCAGGGTTGTTTTCCCCGAGTGCTCTAGTCAGGCCAGGAATCAGGGTTGTTTTCCCCCAGAGCTATAGTTGGGCCAGGAATCAGGGTTTTCCCGAGTGCTCTAGTCAGTTTTTTCCCCCAGAGCTATAGTTGGGCCAGGAATCAGGGTTGTTTTCCCCCAGAGCTCTAGTTGGGCCAGGAATCAGGGTTTCTTCCCCCCAGAGCTATAGTTGGGCCAGGAATCAGGGTTGTTTTCCCCGAGTGCTCTAGTCAGGCCAGGAATCAGGGTTGTTTTCCCCCAGAGCTATAGTTGGGCCAGGAATCAGGGTTGTTTTCCCCCAGAGCTATAGTTGGGCCAGGAATCAGGGTTGTTTTCCCCCAGAGCTCTAGTTGGGCCAGGAATCAGGGTTGTTTTCCCACAGAGCTATAGTTGGGCCAAGAATCAGGGTTGTTTTCCCCCAGTACTCTAGTCAGGCCAGGAATCAGGGTTGTTTTCCCCCAGAGCTATAGTTGGGCCAGGCATCAGGGTTGTTTTCCCCCAGAGCTATAGTTGGGCCAGGAATTAGGGTTGTTTTCCCCCAGAGCTCTAGTTGGGCCAGGAATCAGGGTTGTTTTCCCCCAGAGCTATAGTTGGGCCAGGAATCAGTGTTGTTTTCCCCCAGAGCTATAGTTGGGCCAGGAATCAGGGTTGTTTTCCCCCAGAGCTATAGTTGGGCCAGGAATCAGGGTTGTTTTCCCCCAGAGCTCTAGTTGGGCCAGGAATCAGTGTTGTTTTCCCCCAGAGCTATAGTTGGGCCAGGAATCAGGGTTGTTTTCCCCCAGAGCTATAGTTGGGCCAGGAATCAGTGTTGTTTTCCCCCAGAGCTATAGTTGGGCCAGGAATCAGGGTTGTTTTCCCCCAGAGCTCTAGTTGGGCCAGGAATCAGGGTTGTTTTCCCCCAGAGCTATAGTTGGGCCAGGAATCAGTGTTGTTTTCCCCCAGAGCTATAGTTGGGCCAGGAATCAGGGTTGTTTTCCCCCAGAGCTATAGTTGGGCCAGGAATCAGGGTTGTTTTCCCCCAGAGCTCTAGTTGGGCCAGGAATCAGTGTTGTTTTCCCCCAGAGCTATAGTTGGGCCAGGAATCAGGGTTGTTTTCCCCCAGAGCTATAGTTGGGCCAGGAATCAGTGTTGTTTTCCCCCAGAGCTATAGTTGGGCCAGGAATCAGGGTTGTTTTCCCCCAGACCTCTAGTTGGGCCAGGAATCAGGGTTGTTTTCCCCCAGACCTCTAGTTGGGCCAGGAATCAGGGTTGTTTTCCCCCAGGAATCAGGGTTGTTTTCTCCCAGAGCTATAGTTGGGCCAGGAATCAAGGATGTGTCACAGCTCAGCCAGGTCACCCGTGATACAAGTCAGAGGGAGATGACGTAGAAACCGGCCACCATGGGCAACAGTGAGGGCTATAACCTTCAGGTAGGTTTCGGGTTTGCTTGGACCATCTACCTCTGATTCCAAAAGTTCAAACCCAGCAATAGAATGTTGTTTTTCATATTTTTGTTTTAAGCCTATCCCAAACCTAACCTTAATCATTTGGAGTTAATTCTTGAATTTTACCTTAATCACTTCGAAATTAGATGTTTGAGAAATATGGATAAAGGTTTAGAGACTGTGAGACTGTGAGAGCTGGTTGCACAGCTTCCACAGAATGAACCTAAAAACAAAAAAACAAAAATACATCCATTGTACACCCGTGTGTGTGTGTGTCTGTCTTTGTGCATGTGTTTGCCTGTGTGTGTTTGTTCGTGTGCGTGTGTTTACAGGGAAAAGCCGAGTTAATCGCTCAATCCCAGTATGATTGGCAGGAATATAATCTGGCCTCAGGCGATGTCATCAACCACGATTCCACTCATTTCTGAATGACAGGAAAAGGAGTGGGAGGTAGAGAGAGAGGGAGGGAATTTCCATCATATATTTTTTGTTTGGGTCTCTCTCTCTCTCTCTCTCTCTCTCTCTCTTGCACTCTCTCTTGCACTCTCTCTTGCACTCTCTCTCTCTCTCTCTCTCTCTCTCTCTCTCTCTCTCTCTCTCTCTCTCTCTCTCTCTCTCTCTCTCTCTCTCTCTCTCTCTCTCTCTCTTGCACTCTCTCTCTCAATTCAATTATTTTAGTTTTCTCATGATTTGGTTGGGTCTAATTGTGTTGCAGTTGCTGTCCTCGGACTCTATGGGGTCTGTTTGTGTTTGTGAACAGAGCCCCAGGACCAGCTTGCATAGGAGACTCTTCTCCAGGTTCATCTTAATGTAGGTGGTGGCTTTATTATGATGACTTTACTCCTTTTAGGTGGTTGTAGAACTGAACCTCTCTTTTCTGGATTTTGATTATTAGTGGGTATCGGCCTAATTCTGCTCTGCATTCATAAGTGATGTTTTACATTGTACACGGACGATGTTTTTGCAGAATTCTGCATGCAGAGTCTCAATTTGGTGTTTGTCATATTTTGTGAATTATTGGTTGGTGAGCAGACCCCAGAGATCACAACCATAAAGGGAAATGGGTTCTATAACTGATTCAAGTATTTTTTGCCAGATCCTAATGGGAATTAAAATGTTATGTTCGTTTTGATGGTGCCAAAGGCCATTCTTGCCTTGTCTCTCAGATCATTAACAGCTTTGTGGAAGTTACCTGTGGTGTTGATGTTCAGGCCGAGGTATGTACAGGTTTTTGTGTGCTCTAGGGCAACGGTGTCTAATTGGAATTTGTAGTTGTGGTCCTGGCAGCTGGACCTTTTTGGAACACAATCATTTTTGTCTCACTGAGATTTACTGTCAGGTCCCAGGTCTGACAGAATCAGTGCAGAAGATCTAGGTGCTACTGTAGGTCCTCCTTGGTTGTGGACAGAAGCACCAGATCATCTGAAAACAGTTGTTGTCATTTGACTTCAGATTCTAGTGGGGTGTGGGCGGGCACAGCAGACTGTTCTAGTGCCCTCGCCAATTCTTTCATATATACATTTACATTTAAGTCATTTAGCAGACGCTCTTATCCAGAGCGACTTACAAATTGGTGCATTCACCTTATGACATCCAGTGGAACAGCCACTTTACAATAGTGCATCTACATCTTTTAAGGGGGGTGAGAAGGATTACTTTATCCTATCCTAGGTATTCCTTAAAGAGGTGGGGTTTCAGGTGTCTCCGGAAGGTGGTGATTGACTCCGCTGTCCTGGCGTCGTGAGAGAGTTTGTTCCACCATTGGGGGGCCAGAGCAGCGAACAGTTTTGACTGGGCTGAGCGGGAACTGTACTTCCTCAGTGGTAGGGAGGCGAGCAGGCCAGAGGTGGATGAACGCAGTGCCCTTGTTTGGGTGTAGGGCCTGATCAGAGCCTGGAGGTACTGAGGTGCCGTTCCCCTCACAGCTCCGTAGGCAAGCACCATGGTCTTGTAGCGGATGCGAGCTTCAACTGGAAGCCAGTGGAGAGAGCGAAGGAGCGGGGTGACGTGAGAGAATATATATATATGAGAATATATATATGTTGAAGAGGGTGGGGCTAAGCTGCAACACTGTCTCACCTCACGGCCCTGTGGAAAGAAATGTGTGTGTTTTTTGACCATTTTAATCTCACACTTGTTCGTGTACATGGATTTATATAATGTTGATGTTTTTCCCTCAATACCACTTTCCATCAGTTTGTAATACAGACCCTCATACCAAATTGAGTCAAAATATTTTTTTAAATCAACAAAGCATGAACAGACTTGTTTTGGTTTGTTTGTCAATTAGGGTGTGCAGAGTGAATATGTGGTCTGTCGTACGGTAATTGGGTAAGAATACAATTTGCCATTTGCTCAGTACATTTTTGTCACTGTGCATGTTACTTTTCTTAGTTTATCTGCTTAAAATGTTTACATTTGATAAGAAAGCTGAAAGGTCAAATATACTGTTTAGGCTTTCTACTGCACTGTTAATAACCAGAAGGGGACTAGGGTTCCAATTCAGCTGGAAGGTGGCGCATGGAACGCAAAAATATTCCTAAAAATATTTAACCTCCACACATTAACAAGTCCATTGGCTCAAATGAAAGATAAACACCTTGTTTATCTACCCAGCAAGTCAGATTTCTAAAATGTTTTACGGCGAAAACATCGCACATATTTATATTAGATCACCACCGAAACAAAAGGCAAGCGGCGGGGCCTACTCAAAAGTAGGATTAAAAAATAAATAATTCACTAACCTTTTGAAAATCTTCATCAGATGACAGTAATATTACATGTTACACAGTACATCTATTTTTTTCAATAATATGCCATTTATATCCATAAATCTCTGTTTACAATGACGACATGTCAAAAAATGCTACTCAAATGTCAGGAGAAATGATGACAGCTCCGACAGATAACGTCAGATAACAAGCAATAAACACGACTAAATATACATGTTCTACATATATTTACAAAGATACACTTCTTCTTAATGCAACCGCTGTATTACATTTATTTTTAACGTTACAGACATCGTTCACTGGGCTATACTATGAGTCAGCGCTCAGATATTAGCAGTATGTCTCCTCTACGTTTGGAGTCCACAGAAACACCAAATAACCACATAAATATTCCCTTACCTTTGATGTTCTTCCATCAGAAGACGTAGAAGGAGTCATACTTACCCAATACATCGTTTGGTTTCACGTTGTGTGTCTCTGTATTAGCACATGTTAACAGCTTCGGCTGAAATGCATCCAAAATTACTTCTGGTCCAGCACTCTTGCGCATCAAAACTTCCAATTTACATATTATATGTCCACTAAACTGGTCAAACAATGTGAAAAATCGAGCTTTATGATGTTTTTAGCATGTAGAACAAAGATCAGCGAGAACAGACAATCCGGCTTCAAATGCTGGATCATGGAAAAAGACGTACTCCAAATCGGCCGCGCGCAATAGAGTGCCTGTTTTTCAGAGGGACACGAGCAATTTCGCCCGCCAAACGAGCGATTCTCACAATGAATGTGTCATTTGAAAGCTGACATCGCACTGAACAGATAGAGACTGTTCCTGGATCGGTAGCTGCCTGGGAAGGGTGGGGGCCATGACGTCAAATTTGACCCAACTTTTCTCTTCACAAGAGAGAGTTTGGGAGAAAGGCTGCCCTGGCAGTTCTGCTTTACATACAGACATAATTTAAACGGTTTTAGAAACTTTAGAGTGTTTTCTATTCAATAATAATTTTTATATGCATATATTAGCAATTTTGGGAAAAAATATTTTCAGTTTACTATGGGTACGCACTTTTTCCAAAGGGGGCAGTATAGAGGGGGAGCTCTAAGAGGATGTTCTACTGCCAAGTTTAAACCTTCACTATTACAGTGAAATGTTTTCTCCAGGATGTTGTTTAAAAAGTATTGAATTTGTTGTTTTTTGGTAGGTTTCTACACTACTTTCCTTCCATCTATTGCATTTCTTAATATTGCGCAATTCCTTTGGCTTTTATGCCTCATGATTGAGTATTGCTCTGGAGACTGTGATTTTGCTGTGATCTGATGGGGCTGTCAGTGGGCTGACTGGGAACGCTCTGAGAGACTGGTTTGAGGTCAGAGATAAAGTAATCTCTCTCTCTCCCTCCCTCTCTCTAACCCTCTCCAGTGTGTTAGTGGTCAGTGTAATGACTCACTCTCTAACCCTCTCCAGTGTGTTAATGGTTAGTGAAATGACTCACTCTCTAACCCTCTCCAGTGTGTTAGTGGTCAGTGAAATGACTCACTCTCTAACCCTCTCCAGTGTGTTAGTGGTCAGTGTAATGACTCACTCTCTAACCCTCTCCAGTGTGTTAGTGGTCAGTGTAATGACTCACTCTCTAACCCTCTCCAGTGTGCTAATGGTCAATGAAATGACTTCCTCTCTCTAACCCTCTCCAGTGTTCTAATGGTCAGTGAAATGACTTCCTCTCTCTAACCCTCTCCAGTGTTCTAATGGTCAGTGAAATGACTTCCTCTCTCTAACCCTCTCCAGTGTTCTAATGGTCAGTGAAATGACTTCCTCTCTCTAACCCTCTCCAGTGTGCTCACACATGGTGCATGATGACACATGGTACAAAGCTCATTTGATGACATCATAGAAGTGCTATTGTTTAAACCTGTTGCGACTCTAGGGACAGTATTTTCATTTTTGGAAAAAAATATGTTTTAAACAGGATATTTTGTCAGGACAAGATGCTAGAATATGCATATAATTGACAGCTTAGGATAGAACACACTCTAACGTTTCCAAAACTGTAAAGATATTGTCTGTGAGTATAACAGAACTGATGTTGAAGGCGAAAGCCTAAGAAAAATCCAATCCGGAAGTGCCCCATATTTTGAAAGCGCTGCGTTCCAATAAGTCCCTATTGAGCTGTGAATGGGCAATCAACCAGCTTACGCTTTCTACATAGTCCCCAAGGTGTCTACAGCATTGTGACGTAGTTTTACTCATTTATGTTGAAGAATAGCCGTAGGCGGCTACATTGCGTAAGTGGTCACCTGATGACTCCCAGGGTGACTCTCGCGTAAAATACAGAGGTAGCCATTACTCCAATCGGTCCTACTGAAAAACGAATTGCCCCGACGGATATATTATCAAATGGATATTTGAAAAACACATTGAGGAATGATTATAAACAACGTTTGCCAAGTTTCTGTTGATATTATGGAGCAAATTTTGAATATTTTTCGCCGTTTTCGTGACTGCAATTTCAGGGCGATTTCTCAGCCAAAAGTGAAGAACAAACGGAGCTATTTCACATACAAAAAATTATATTTTTGGAAAAAAGGAACATTGGCTAGCTAACTGGGAGTCAGTCTCGTGAGTGAAAACATCCGAAGCTCATCAGAGGTAAACGATTTAATTTGATTGCTTTTCTGATTTCCGTGACCAAGTTACTTGCTGCTAGCTGGACAAAATCCTATGCTAGGCTATCGATAAACTTATACAAATGCTTGTCTAGCTTTGGCTGTAAAGCATATTTAGAAAATCTGAGATGACAGGGTGATTAACAAAAGGCTAAGCTGTGTCTCAATATATTTCATTTGTAATTTTCATGAATAGGAATATTTTCTAGGGATATTTATGTCTGTTGCGTTATGCTAATTAGTGTCAGGCGATGATTACGCTCCCGCATGCGGTATTGGGAGTCAGTAGAATTATTTCCGGGTGTCTCCAACACTCCGTCACTGCTCAAACTGCTACATCACCACTGCCACTTTACAACTGGAGAGAGGGATCAACTACCACCTTTCAACTGGAGAGAGATCACTTCTGCCACTTTACAACTGAAGAGCGGTCAGTATTGCCATTTTATAACTGGATAGAGGGAAATACGGCCACTTTACAACTGGAGAGAGGGAAATACTGCCACTTTACAACTGGAGAGAGGGAAATACTGCCACTTTACAACTGGAGAGAGGGAAATACGGCCACTTTACAACTGGAGAGAGGGAAATACTGCCACTTTACAACTGGAGAGAGGGAAATACTGCCACTTTACAACTGGAGAGAGGGAAATACTGCCATGTTACAACTGGAGAGATGGAAATACTTCCACTTTACAACTGGATAGATGGAAATACTGCCACTTTACAACTGGAGAGAGGGAAATACTGCCACTTTACAACTGGAGAGCCACTTTAGGGAAATACGGCAACTGGAGAGAGGGAAATACTGCCACTTTACAACTGGAGAGAGGGAAATACTGCCACTTTACAACAGGAGAGAGGGAAATACTGCCACTTTACAACTGGAGAGAGGGAAATACTGCCACTTTACAACTGGAGAGAGGGAAATACTGCCACTTTACAACTGGAGAAATACTGCCACTTTACAACTGGAGGAAATACTGCCACTTTACAACTGGAGAGAGGGAAATACTGCCACTTTACAACTGGAGAGAGGGAAATACTGCCACTTTACAACTGGAGAGAGGGAAATACTGCCACTTTACAACTGGAGAGAGGGAAATACTGCCACTTTACAACTGGAGAGAGGGAAATACTGGAGAGAAAATACTGCCAACTGGAGAGAGGGAAATTACAACAACTGGAGAGAGGGAAATACTGCCACTTTACAACTGGAGAGAGGGAAATACTGCCACTTTACAACTGGAGAGACAACTGGAGAGAAATACTGCCACTTTACAACTGGAGAGAGGGAAATACTGCCACTTTACAACTGGAGAGAGGGAAATACTGCCACTTTACAACTGGAGAGAGGGAAATACTGCCACTTTACAACTGGAGAGAGGGAAATACTGCCACTTTACAACTGGAGAGAGGGAAATACTGCCACTTTACAACTGGAGAGAGGGAAATTACTTTAAACTGGAGAGAGGGAAATACTGCCACTTTACAACTGGAGAGGAGGGAAATACTGCCACTTTACAACTGGAGAGAGGGAAATACTGCCACTTTACAACTGGAGAGAGGGAAATACTGCCACTTTACAACTGGAGAGAGGGAAATACTGCCACTTTACAGAGAGGGAAATACTGCCACTTTACAACTGGAGAGAGGGAAATACTGCCACTTTACAACTGGAGAGAGGGAAATACTGCCACTTTACAACTGGAGAGAGGGAAATACTGCCACTTTACAACTGGAGAGAGGGAAATACTGCCACTTTACAACTGGAGAGAGGGAAATACTGCCACTTTACAACTGGAGAGAGGGAAATACTGCCACTTTACAACTGGAGAGAGGGAAATACTGCCACTTTACAACTGGAGAGAGGGAAATACTGCCACTTTACAACTGGAGAGGGAAATACTGCCACTTTACAACTGGAGAGAGGGAAATACTGCCACTTTACAACTGGAGAGAGGGAAATACTGACAACTGGACTGCCACTTTACAACTGGAGAGAGGGAAATACTGCCACTTTACAACTGGAGAGAGGGAAATACTGCCACTTTACAACTGGAGAGAGGGAAATACTGCCACTTTACAACTGGAGAGAGGGAAATACTGCCACTTTACAACTGGAGAGAGGAAATACTTTTACAACTGGAGAGAGGAAATACTGCCACTTTACAACTGGAGAGAGGGAAATACTGCCACTTTACAACTGGAGAGAGGGAATACGGCCACTTTACAACTGGAGAGAGGGAAATACTGCCACTTTACAACTGGAGAGAGGGAAATACTGCCACTTTACAACTGGAGAGAGGGAAATACTGCCACTTTACAACTGGAGAGAGGGAAATACTGCCACTTTACAACTGGAGAGAGGGAAATACTGCCACTTTACAACTGGAGAGAGGGAATACGGCCACTTTACAACTGGAGAGAGGGAAATACTGCCACTTTACAACTGGAGAGAGGGAAATACTGCCACTTTACAACTGGAGAGAGGGAAATACTGCCACTTTACAACTGGAGAGAGAGGGAAATACTGCCACTTTACAACTGGAGAGAGGGAAATACTGCCACTTTACAACTGGAGAGAAATACTGCCACTTTACAACTGGAGAAAATACTGCCACTTTACAACTGGAGAGAGGGAAATACTGCCACTTTACAACTGGAGAGAGGAAAATACTGCCACTTTACAACTGGAGAGAGGGAAATACTGCCACTTTACAACTGGAGAGATGGAAATACTTCCACTTTACAACTGGATAGATGGAAATACTGCCACTTTACAACTGGAGAGAGGGAAATACTGCCACTTTACAACTGGAGAGAGGGAAATACTGCCACTTTACAACTGGAGAGAGGGAAATACTGCCACTTTACAACTGGAGAGAGGGAAATACTGCCACTTTACAACTGGAGAGAGGGAAATACTGCCACTTTACAACTGGAGAGAGGAAAATACTGCCACTTTACAACTGGAGAGAGGGAAATACTGCCACTTTACAACTGGAGAGAGGGAAATACTGCCACTTTACAACTGGAGAGAGGGAAATACTGCCACTTTACAACTGGAGAGATGGAAATACTTCCACTTTACAACTGGATAGATGGAAATACTGCCACTTTACAACTGGAGAGAGGGAAATACTGCCACTTTACAACTGGAGAGAGGGAAATACTGCCACTTTACAACTGGAGAGAGGGAAATACTGCCACTTTACAACTGGAGAGAGGGAAATACTGCCACTTTACAACTGTAGAGAGGGAAATACTGCCACTTTACAACTGGAGAGAGGGAAATACGGCCACTTTACAACTGGAGAGGGGGAAATACGGCCACTTTACAACTGGAGAGAGGGAAATACTGCCACTTTACAACTGGAGAGAGGGAAATACTGCCAGTTTACAACTGGAGAGAGGGAAATACTGCCACTTTACAACTGGAGAGAGGGAAATACTGCCACTTTACAACTGGAGAGAGGGAAATACTGCCACTTTACAACTGGAGAGAGATCACTATTGCCACTTCATAACTGGATAGAGGGAAATTCTGCCACTTTACAACTGGATAGAGATCACTATTGCCACTTCATAACTGGATAGAGGGAAATACTGCCACTTTACAACTGGAGAAAGGTCACTACTGCCACTTTACAACTGGAGAGATCGAAATACTTCCACTTTACAACTGGATAGATGGAAATACTGCCACTTCACAACTGGAGAGAGGTCACTACTGCCACTTTACAACTGGAGAGAGATCACTACTGCCACTTTAGAACTGGAGAGATGGAAATACTTCCACTTTACAACTGGATAGATGGAAATACTGCCACTTTACAACTGGAGAGAGGGAAGTAATGACAATTTTAACTGGAGAGAGGGAACGACTGCCACTTTCTAACTGGATAGAGGGAAATGCTGACACTTTACAACTGGATTGAGGTCACTACTGCAACTTTAAAACTGAAGAGAGGTCACTACTGCCACTTTATAACTGGAGAGAAGAGGTGGAGGAGATGGAGGGTGTTACAGTGACAGTCATATAGAATAGCAGGAGGAGGTGTGTGGTA